>NW_022103918.1:3479105-3487754 GCF_000313985.2 Echinops telfairi | reverse complement strand
GCCTTTCAATTAGCCCCACATGTGATTATCAGCCAGGTTGGCACAATTAACTAACTCACTAGGACTTGGACAGATTCATTCATTAAAAATGAATTAACTAATTGTAGCTTGTTCCAGTTGTATTCAGGTTGATATAGAAACATTAAAGGACATATATACTAGCAGTTTGGCCATTCTCAAACATCGTTCTCCAACATTTCTTTTCCCCCTGGCACTCTACTTAAACCATAGGCACAGAAGAATTACCCCCTCTGGAAAGGTAAGTTTCCCTACAGAGATGTCTTCGGTCTGAAGTTTCAAATTGTGCCCAGCTGAACTGAAGAGTCTATGAACTATTAAGCTCACAGTTATGATAAAAGAGCCGTAGTCATTAAGGTCATTGCACTTGAGGCTTCCATTTGAACTTCCTTTGGATTCAAGGCAAACAAAAATCTTTTGTTTTCTCTACTTTCTTCCCCAGCCCAGAGGCAATGTAAGGGAGGATGAGAAAGGAAACCCCTTCTCCCTAGATTTTTGAAAACTTTAAAATCTAATGACAGAAGAGAGCTGCAGTTTGAAACTTGAAAGGTCAAAGTAGCCTACTAGAGACACAGCGAATATATAACTTCTTATGCAAGTCTCCCAGGCGTGAGATTATTCTGAGATTTCAATCTTATAGTTAAATAGTAATATATCAAAAGGACAGTGAAAATAGTTGCTTTATAAAATGTTCAGGAGTCAATCATTTACCTCTCTCAAAATGTCAGTAGCTGGATTCCCAGGCCTTAAACTTAGGAAACTTGAAATAGAAGCACTTAAGTAAACACCTTTCAAAAATAAACAAACCTCCCTTTAAGATTAGCTTTGAATGGAACACTAAGTGCCTAATTTTCTCAAAGCAACAATTTGCCGATTTCTAACTCCTGATAGAATCTATACATCAACAAATTGCTTGTCAGATTTATCTATCTGCCACCAAACAGTTACCTTTCAGAAAACCCTGGGGAATAAATGAGCAATTTGTTGATGGCTCTACAAAAGTTGAATCATAGCCTCAAATATCTTGTACTGTAGGCCCCAGTCACCAATAGGCCCACTGCCATTCCGAAAGCTTCCAGTGCTCAGATTGGCTGCATTTTGGAAGTCAGCCAGGCTTGGGCACTACTGTGCAGGTATTGGCTCACTTTCTCATGACAATGTTTGGCCTCAATTGTCAATGTCTTTCTATGTCAGTAAGTCTTTCTATCTCAGAGCTTACTACATCAGTCTCTCACCATCATAGTTTATATGTGTGAAGAAAGTAATGAGGTGATGATAGGGACACTAGATCATGCTACAAATGGCTGCACTGCAGCTAAGCAGGAATTCCCTATGTATCCTTGGGCCAGCTGGAAGACACAGCCTGTGCCACACCACCCAGTAGCCACCAGTAGTGCAGAATGAGGCACGTGAATGTTTTCTGTTTCCCCTATTATATAAAAGATACAGTGTAATGCACAACAGCAGCGACCAAACTGAGTTTGTGGTATGAGCTTCAGGGACCTATAATCACTGTGTTAATAGTTTCAGTAGCCTATTGACATATATTTTGATCTGTTTTCTTTCTTGCATTCTCAATGATGTTTTGCTTTCTTCATGAATGATGTTCTCGATGTCCTCCTACAGTTTCTGTCAATAGCATTCGGTGTGTCAAATCTATTCTTGAAATTCAGGTGGGATAGACTCAAGATCATATTTTGGCTCTTGTGGACTTGTTTTAATTTTCTTCAACTTTATCCTAAACTTACATAAGAGCAATTGATGGTCTGTTCCACAGTTGACTCCTGGCCTGGTTTCAGCTGCTGATATTGAGCTTTTCCATGCCTTCCCATAAATGTTGTCATTTTGATTTCTGCGTATTCCATCTGGGAAGTCCATGTGTATAGTCACTTTTTGTGTTGTTAAAAAAAGTATTTGCTATGAACAAGTCTTTGGTTTCCAAAATTCTATCATGTGGTCTGCAACTTCATTTCTATCACCAAATCTATATTATCCAACTACTGTTACTTTGTCTTTGTTTCTAACTTCTGCCTTTCAATCACCAACAATTATCAATACATTTGGATCACATATTTGATCAATTTCCAACTGAAGTTGTTGGTATAATTCTTCAGTGTCGTCATCACTAGCTTTTTGGGTTGGTGCATAAAGTTGAATAATATTTGTATCAATTAGATTTCCTTGAAGGTGGATAGATATAATATCATAAGCAGAAATTTACATCATGGTGGAACCTTTCTGACAAAGAATATCATGCCATTTCTCTTGATTGTGTTATTCCCTATATAGCATATCATATGATTTTCTGATTCAAAATGGCAATACCAGTTCATTTCAGATCACTAATACATAGGATATCATTCTTCATTTGTTCCATTTCATTTTTTGACCAATTCCAAATTTTCTAAATTTATACTTCTCACATTCCAAGTTCTGGTCATGAGATGATTTTTGGAGCTCTTCCTCCTTGCCTAGAATCATACTCATTAGCAAATGAAGATCCTGAAGGCTGCACTACTATGGGCTTTACCCAACTCACCTCATCATGGTTGATTCCTTTCCAAGAATTCAGCTCCTCCTCACTCACATATCAAGTGCCCTCAGACCTCAGGGGCCCATCCTTCGGCAGCATCTCTGACAATGTCCTGCTTCCTTGTTCAGTCTTTTGGTATCTGACCGTGTTTCTGACTTCTGCTTACAGTTTTCAGAGGCTTCTTCCTCCTTACGGAGAGCCGAGTCCTTCTTCGTTGTCTGTTCTTAGTCTGGCTGCTCTGCTGAAACCTGCTCACTTTGAGTGACCTTGCTGAAAACCAAATTAGAAAGTCCAAATAGGAAAGACCAAATTTGAAAAACCCAAATCCTCACAAATGGACCAATAGTTAATACCATGATAAATGGTGAAACCATTGAAGTGGTCTAGGATTTTGTCTTGCTTGGAACCATAATCGATTCTCATGGAGCAGTAGTTGAGAGATCAAAAGATGTCTTGCATTTGGGAAATTTGCTGCACAAGACCTCGTTAGAGTATTGAAAAGCAAGGGTGTGACTTTGAGGACTAAGGTTTGCCTGACCCAAGCCATGGTATTCTTTCTTGCCTCATATTCATATGAAAGTTCCACTTGAAATAGAAAAACAAATAATGGATGCATTTGGTGGTGCTGGAGAAGAGTATTGAAAGTACCGTGAACTTCTCCAAGGACAAACCAATCTGTGTTGGAATAAGTAAGGCTAGAGTGCTCCTTAGAGGCAAGGATGACAAGACTTTCCTTACATAGCTTAAACATGTTTTCAGAATAGATCCATGCCTGGAGAAGGACGTCATGCTTGGTAAAGTGGAGGGGCAGCAAGGGAGTGGAAGGCTGTCAAGGAAATGGATTGATACAGTGGCTGCATTAGTAGGCTCAGGCATAGGAACAATTGTGGGGATGGCACAGAACAGTGCTGTGTTCATGCTGTCGTGCATCAGTCGCTATGTGTCAGAGCTGATTTGATGGCTCCTAACCTAATGCAAAGAACATATCCTGCTAAAATATTTTGATTCTCTACAATATATTCCTTTTTCCATGTACAAGGTATTGAATGAATTTAGAGTATAGTATTTAATGCCACACAAAAGTCAATGAAGTGGATATGAATATGAATCCCCAATAAGACAATATACCCCCTTTATACAGAGAGGTTGTTTTGATAGAAATTCCAGGGAATAAATTTGTTAAGTATTTATGTGTAAACATATGCCAATATTTGTGCATTTTATACACATTACCTGTCATACAAAATCATTGTTTCTTGCTTTTACATGTAAATTTTATGAAGGTCAATTTGTTTATTCTATAAGGAACCCAACTGAAGCCTTGAAAATTTCAGGCAGCATGTTCATTCTAGAATATACCATTTTCTGCAGTCTTCATATGTGATATCTCTTATGTATACATTCATTTTACCTTCAAATTTATTTTTCAATAGACAATCAGAGGAAAGGGAGAATATAGTTGTCACTATGTCCTATTTGAATACATTTAATCTAGTTTTTATCCATCCCGTGGGTACCCAGGCCATGTGCTATAGACTGCTGGGGCTTTAAATTCTGTGCTTTCAAGGTAGATAGCATATTTAATAGTCCACACCAGGAAGAATCTATGTGGAAACACTACAAAGTGAACTGCGCTCTACCTCAAATTCAGCTGCATGTCCTGGACTGAAAGCTGAAACTCCCTAGTGTAAGAAGAAACAGATGACTGCTACCCCAAGGGCATAGTACTGTCAAACATTGCACTTTTCTTCCAATCTTTTTTCTTGAGGGTGCTCAATGAATGATGGCCCGGAACTATCATATACCTACATTTTAATGTCCTCCTTGTTTTATTGTAATATGTACTCACCTGGCTAGGCACGGATTTGCTCTTGTGAATAAATATTAATGAAAATTTTACCTTATCACCACCCTTCCTTTTCGTGTAAATAATGTCCAGTCACTAAGAGTTTAATCTATACAAAGCAACAATTTATGTACTGCAGTTTATAACTGGCCTATACTTGTATAATTTCCTTTCCTCAACAATATTTTTTATTCTATACCAGTGGCTAAATAATTAAATGACACTAACAATAGAATTACCTTATGCTCCAGGGGATGATACATACTGTTCTCTAACAAAAAATGACAGTGATGTCTCTAAGATGAACCAGAGACATATGTAAACCATAAACATATGAATGGATTTTTGGTTTGCACTTAATTCTGACCCCAATCTAAGAAAAATTAGTTCTTAAGGTAAGGCTCTGCTTAATGCTAACCCTCATGAAATGATCACAGAAAATACAGGTGCTATTGCAAAGTGTGTTGAAGAAACCAGATGGTGCCCTGCTATCAGAAGAAATAGCATTTGAGGACCTAAAGGCTTGCCTTCAAACAAGCAGCCATCTAAGTGAGGTGTCAACTAAGTCCACATTGAAGAAGCACAACAGCCTGTGTGATCCAAGGATTATAAATAATAAAATACAAATCTGAAGGAAGAGTGGTATCTGAGCTTAAATTGTGAACACCTGGTTTGCAGAAAGATATGGATGACAGTGAACTAAAAACTCACTGTCATCTAGTCGATGTCAATTCATAGTGAACTATAGGACAGGATAGAACTGCCCCTATGAGTTTACCAGATTATAACTCTTTTTTTATCATTTCATTGGGATCTCTTACACATATCATAACAATCCATAGTTCAATCACATCAAGCAGTATTTTACAATTGCTACCACAATCCATTGTAAAAATGTTTCTTTCTTGTTGAACTCCTTGATAGCAGGTTCCCTTTACTCCTCCCTTCCTGTGATAGGTAGGTTTATTTTGCCAACCTGGCCAATAAGAACATATTAATAAGGTAACAGTTTGATTGGAGGGCAAAGAGATAAATGTCTCTCTCTCTTGCTCTCTGGTGATCGGACCAGTGTGCAGCTGCCTTAGCTAGTTCTCTGCCTCAACTTGTGAGTTACACAACCTGTGTGACACCCAACTCATGGACTGTATCGCTAGAGCTTGAGGTTCCTTCGAGACTAGCTTCCCCACACTGCTGGTGTACACATCACTTGAGCTGGGGACTGTCAGATACTGTCATCTGGTGGACTGTTGGTGAACCATCCTGCTGTTTGCTTGCTGTGGCCAGACGGCCTGCATTGCTCTACAGAAGACTCAGCTGTCTGCTTCCTTGACCTTGGACCCAGCAGCCCTCAAGAGTTGAAGGACTTCCAGTATATTAACTATTTTACAGAAGTGAGTTGAACTGAGCCCTCTGTACTGCTGTGTGGACTAAACAGCTGTTGTATTCCTTCATGCTCTATATATCTATCAATATATATTCATAAATGTGTTGGTTTTGTTTCTCTAGAGAACCCTGTCTAACACTCCCCCACCCTACTCCCTAGGAACCATTATTATTATTATTATTGTTATTATTCCCCTATAATAGTTTCTGTTCATATCTTACATAATCCAATATATCCATTCACAAACAATTCTGTTGTTAAATCCCATCAAGTGGGGTTATGCGGTCTTCAATGTTACCAGCTCCCTATTCCCCTCTTCACCACCCTCTCTTCCCGTACCCCCAGGGAAACATGACTCCTATTACTCAAGGGTTATCTATCTTGGCATTCATATACTAAACGATCTTAAATATGCAAATGAACATACACAAATCTAACATGATTAATGAGGTAAAACAAATTAAAAATCATAAAGTAAAGGGAAGACATATTAAAGAACTAGAGCAGGGGTGTCAAACTCAATTAAAACGCGGGCCATTTGTTGCAACAGGCAAGATCCACGCGGGCCACATCACATTTCTAAATTTTGTTAAATTTCTATTTTGAAGTGAGGATTCAGGAATATGGATAGGATAGTTGAAACACTATATAATTGCTTTTATTTAAACATTTATTTTATTTAATGTATTTATAAAACTAATTTTTTTTTTTTTTACCCAAAACTTGCCAGCGCTTTCCTCCTACTAATTCTCACTTACCTCTTATGTTGTGACTGGAAAATACAACAAAGTAACTAATAAAAAACGCAAACTGTTGGACAGCTGACAAACATGAATCACAATCGTAATGGCTTCCCTCTAAAAATGTTAACTAGCACTGCTTCTAGGTATGATTCATAACAGCATAATCCAGAGTGCTCTTTTTAACCTTTTCACTATTGGGATCTGTTTACATTATGTGACACTGAGAGTGGCAGACATATCGCTTCCAAACATCACCGGAACTGAGTCAGCACATTTATCCACGTCCACAGGACCCCAGGAAAGACACTTGGCCACCTGTACACTCGTCTTCAGTAGTTAAAGGGTTAATGAAGGGATTGCGTGTACAGTGTTGCCTTGATTTCCCCGACGGCTATTTTCTTCATAACAATATTTTCTATTTTCATTTTATTTCAGAGCATCGCAAGCCACAAAAAATTACCTCAGGCCACATGTAGCCTGAGGACCATCAGTTTAACACCCCTGAACTAGAGGATAGTTATGTGGTTCATCAGTGGTGTACCACACCCTGGACTTTGTATCCTTTCTGTGTGGCCCTTCTGAGAGGGACTGTCCATTTATATTACAGGTGAGTTTGGGGTCTCCAATACATCTATGCCCCTTCACATTGATTTGGTTGCTGGGTTTTGAACTTCTGATACCTCTTCCCATCGACACTTCATGATTACACAGGCTGGTGTGTTTCTTCCATGTGGGTTTTATTGCTTCCCTGCAAGATGACTGCTTGTTTAATTGTAAGCCTTTAAGACCCAAGATGCTTTATTTTTTAATAGCCGGGCACCTTCAGCTTTCTGCACCACATTTGTTTTCAGCAATCATGTAAAAAAGGTGAGTACCATACAATGCCGCGTTATTAGAACAAACTGTTCTTGAACTGAGGTAATATTTAAGTAGAGGCCCAAAATCCATCTGCTTCCTTGTTGTTGCATTTGCATATATACATAGATAAACAAATACATGTATATTTTATATTTACTCTTTATGGAAGTAGAAAACCAAATCTTTTTCCTATGGATGAAAGCAGAAGCCCCAAATCAATTTTTCAGGGTCCCCACATGGATTAATTCAAGGATGAATCCCCTCTGATCAATCTAGGAATATGAATAGTCCTGCTATCAAACAGAGAGCGTTGTGTAGTGGATTATGGCATATATTGTTGTTAGGTGCCATGAATTCCATTTTTTTCGCATAGCAACCCTGTATACAAAAGAATGAGACATTACTTGGCCCTGTGTTATCCTCCCACTTGGTCTTATATCTGAAGCTTTCCAAGCATTCGCTGTGTTAATTTATCTTGTCGAAGGTCTTCCTCTTGTTCACTGCTCGTTCTCGCTGCCTTTCTCACTTTGCCAAGCATGTTGTTCTTCTCAAGTGACTCATCTCTCCTGACTGTAAGTCTAAATTATGTATTACAAAGTCTAGCCTCCAAGGAGCATTCTGAATGTACTTCTTCCAAAGTACATTTTTTCTTTTGGCACACCAGAGTATTTTCAATATTCTTTATTGGCACCATATTTCAAATGCGCCAATTCTTCTTCAGTCTTTCTTGTTCGGTGTCCTATGCATCTGAAACAATTGGAAATACCAACAGGGTGAGATGCACTTTAGTCCTCAAAGTAACGTCTTTGATTTTCAACATCTTTTGAGCAGATTTAGCCAATGCAATTTGTTATTTGCTCTTTTGGATTTTGCATCCATGAGCATTGATTGTGGATCCCAGCAAGGCAAAATCCTTCACAGCTTCCATATTTACTCCATTTATCGTGATGTTCACTACTGATGAAGTTGTGAGGCTTTGGGTTTTCTTTACACTGAGTAGCAATACTTACTGAGGGCTGTAACCCTGGATCTGCATCAGCAAGTACTGATGACTTGTGCATAATTGACTTTACAGTACTCTCTGAATTAATATATCATTTCGACATGAATCCATAGCTCAGAGGAACATAAACTCAGTCCCTCCCCTTCATTTGCTCTGTTAAAGACTCAGAAGCATCAAAGGCAACATGAAAGAAACAAGCAGCCTGTGTGACCACAAGGTGTAGAAGGGACCAGGTATAAGACATCAAAGAACAAAAAATCATAT
>NW_022103918.1:3462575-3476853 GCF_000313985.2 Echinops telfairi | reverse complement strand
AAAAAAGACACACTAATCTCTGTTATCTTTCTTGAACCTGACATGTCCTGACCTCAGGAACTTGTCAATGTTTTTCTTTCTGCATGTTATGTTGTTTCCCACATGTCTCCATGGTTTACTTCTGCACTTTCTTCAGGTCACTGCCCAAACATCATCTTATCAGGAAATCTTTCAAGTCTAGGCTCTACTCTTTCTGTCCATGCTATCCTGTTATCCCTAATATTCATCTTTTTCTTTCATACTTCACATTTGCTTAGATTTCTGAAGATATTTGGTCTATACTCAGATAAATAGCTCATGTGGAATATTATTTTTTAACTATAGTACCCAGTCAGTACCATGCCTAACTATGTTGTAGGCACTCTGCATATATGTTTAATGAAGTGATTGGATCAATGAAAACATATTCTTCTATAATTAGGCTTTTCACCTCCTAGTATCTCAAACTTAAGAAATGAAAATTGATAGATATATGAATCCATTGTGCCTGAAATACTTCTCATCTTCACTGTAGGCAAAGTAAATAGCCCTTGCCATAAAATATTGTCTTAGCTAAGCTTAAGTGCGCCTGTATGCAAGATAGTGTATACTAGTTTGTGTAATCTAATCTTCTGATAATATTATCAGCATTTATATTCATATTTTGACTGAAAGCTGCCAAAAATCAGAACATACTTATTAAGATCAAACACATGGCTAGGGGCCTTCTCCTGGAGTGTATATTTGTGCTTCTAGAGAATATAAAGGTCTGTGACATTAAATAACCTTCGGAATTAAATTCTAATACAACAAAGTAAAAGACAGCAAGATGTTCCCAATAGTTTTACAGGAAAGAGAAAGCTTAGGAGGAAATGAGCTCTAAAGATAATGCTGAGGTGGTAAACACATTAATAAATTAAAGGATAAAAAGATTCAAAACATGAAATTAAGACTGAATGCTCAAGGTAACCTGATCAGAACATTAGGAAAGGCAATCAGAGACAGGCTGCCGGAGAGAGGTCTGAAGCCAGACTGCAGTAGCTTGTACATATTATTCTTTTTCTCTATTTTGGGTCCTGAAGGGACAGACATCTCTGTTACTAGCTCAGCTGCCTCTGTGGACCATTGACAACTCTATGGAAACTTTCAGTGGAGTTAAGATAAGTCTCCTCTGGGTGACAGATAGTGAGGTGGAGTCAGCCTGTCTGTCCATTATTATCCACAATGTGAGTACCTAATCTGAATGAGGGACTTATGACTGAAAGCATATCACTATATTGATGTATCATATCGACTTTCTGATAATGTTCTAAAGCCAGTTGAGTAAGAGAGAGAAAATGCCTCTGGGTACAAATTGTGGCATCAATTCTCTGCTAGACTGATCAATTGAATTTATATATTACCTCCAGCAACATTCTTAAAATCTATAGTTTTATTCTGTGTTCAGTATATAGCTCACAGCTTAAATAATTGCAGATTCAAATTAATTTTTAAAAGATTGAGCAGGCTTTAATTTAAAAATGTGTGAACATTATTATTTTAACTACTCTTAATTATTTACTAATTTAACAATAGATTCACCTTTTATCCTTTCTTCCTTTAATTTTCCTAAAAATAAAGATTCCTCAAATTTTCCACATTAATGCAAGTAATGGTATTGACTATTTTTATCAATAGAAGAAAAATAATATGCATGTATGTTTTATATGTATATTTCAGATCCATTAAATTAGATTATCAAAAAGATCAGTTCTGAATTACAAATTCCCTCCCCTCACTCCTAAATACCTCTCTCTTTCAATAATGAGATTTTAACATTCACTTATTGTAACTTTTAATATTGTAAAATTAAAAATGTATCGCCTCAAAAACTCCTCCAGCAAAATGTATGAAAACACGATACTGAAACTTTTCTTTGTGAAGTTTTTTCTATGAAATGGTCAGCCTCAGAGGGTAATCCAAAACAGCATACCACTTGCAGGAAATTATATATATGAAATAGGCAAAATAATGTAATGCAACTAATTTTTTCATGTGCTCAAAATTTTCTGTGCATTTTGGATATTAAGAAAAACTATTCAAGAAGCAGTCTTCAGTAGAATTGATTCATCTGAATTATAGCATCGGTGTAGAATATTGATTATACCATGGATTGTCAGAGGTACAAATCTGTCTTAAAAGTACAGTCAGAACCAAGGATAGTGAGAGTTTATCTCCTGTACTTTAGATATGTTATCAGGAGAGCCTGATCAGAGAGAAGAACAATATGCTTGGTAAAGTAGAGGGTCAGTGCAAAAGAGGAAGAACTTAAAGGAGATGAATTGACTAGACCAGGTTGACTAGAAAAACAAAACTAGAAAAACAGTAACATTCATATATATATAAGAGAGAGCTTTAAAACAAGAAGTAATTATATATCCAGAAATCATCCCAGCACAATCCAACTCAACTCCCTAAGTCCCTCTTCAGATTCAATCAGTCATTCACAATACTGTAAATGCAGGAAGATTACAGGCCCATGGGTGCAATGGACCTAAGGTCAGTGGACACATGGCAGGGCTCTAGCAGCTCTCAAGGTCAATGGCAGAGAGAGGGAGGTTGTCCAGGTCATCCTTACAGGAAGGCTAAACCCACAAGGAGGCACCATCAAGATGTGACCTGATTGACAGTTTGGATACCACCCCTACACTTCTACATATATTCAAGTTGACATAAGATGATCAAGCTATCACAGGCTTCAAAGACAGAAACAAGCGTGAGGATGATGCAGCACTGGATAGTCTTTCATCATGTGTATAGCGTTCTTAGACGTTGGAATGATGTCTACAGCCAGTTACAACAAGAGCAGCATGCATTATGCCAAGTAATAAATACACATGAATTAATTTGCTTTCCAGAATACCAGGAGAAATAAGGGTTATTGGTCACATTATTTAATACATATAGAAACAGACAAAAATAATTTATATAGTATCACATTACGTGTGGAGCTGAAGCTGACATGAAGTAAATTTCTTCCTAACAGTTTTGCTAGTTGCCATCACTTCCTCTTCTCTAATAAATCCTTATAAACACTGAATAAAATTTCACAAACATTAGAGAACCCATGCAGTTATCTCAGAAAAAAGCAAATAATCCTAATAAAAATGGGCATACAAAAAGAATAAGTTCCCCAAAGATGTCATCCAAGTGGCTACAAAATCTATGAAGAAACAATTACAATCACTACTCGTTCAAGAAGTGCAAACAAAAACCAAAATGAGACACTACCCTGCACTGGTACTAATTGCAAACTGCAGAATAATAAAAAATAAGAAAAGTTGGAGAGGATAGAGAGAGAATCGAAACCCTCAAACACTGCAGGTGAGACTTTAAAACTGTACAACCGCTGTGGAAAACAGTATGGTGTTTCCTCAAACACGTGGAAACAGAAATACTATATGACCCAGTAATCTCTTCTAGTAAATATCTTAAAGATGAAATAAGCAAAACACAAGCAGATAAATGCATAGCAATGTTCAATAAAGCACTATCACAATAGCAAGGATATTGAAATATCTAAATGAGCATTAGCAGAAGAACAGATAAACTTTGTTACACACATGCAATGGGATACTATGCGACCTTAAAGAATTATGATGAAATACCTCATGACATGGAAGAATTTGGAACATAATATCCTGAGCCAAAAAAAAACACGAAAAAACGAAAAACGTATTTGCAATGAAGAAGTCATTGGTCTTGCAATATTGTATCTTAGGATCTCCAGCATCATTGCTATCACCAAGACCATATTTTCCAAATACTAATACTATTGCTTCTTCTTTGTTTCCAAATATTGCGTTCTAATCACCAGTAATTATCAATGCATCTCGATTGCATGTTTGATCATTTTAGACTGCAGACATGGATAAAATTCTACAATTTCTGGATCACTATAATTATTGCTTGGTAAAGTAGCTTTAATTATTGCTGCGTAAAGTTTAATGTTAATTGCATTGATTGGCTTTCTTTGTATGGTGATTGACATTATCTATTCACAAACAGAATTGTACTTCATTGTAGATCTTAATGTCCTTTGTGATTGTGAAAGCAATGCCCTCTCCTCTCCTGTATCATTCCTGGCCCAGGAAACCATATGATTTTCTGATTGAAAATGGCCACTGTCCATCCATTTCAGTTCACTACCACCCTGAATACTGACCTTTATACATTCCATTTCATTTTCAAAGACTTCCAATTTTCCAAAATGTATACTTCATAGATTTCCAGTTCCAGTTATTACTTGATGTCTGCTGTATTTCTGCTCATTTTGAGTCATACACCATTGTTTTTAGTAAAGCCCCAAAGGCTTTACCACCTCCCACTTGAATCCATCAATGTCATGATGATCCACTATACTTTGAGAAGACAGTACTTCCTCTATCCTAGTTGAAGTGCCTTGTGACCTAAAGAGCTCACCTTCTGGCACTATCTTTGGCACTAATATTCTGTTTCTCTTCATTATGTTTTCAGTAACTGACTGTGTTCCAATGCTATTCAGAGAGTTTTCAGTGGCTAATTTCTCTGAAGTGATAACCTATTCCCTCTTCATAGTCTGTTCTTAGTCTGAAAGTTCTGCTGACACCTGTTCACTTTGGGTGGCCTGGTCGTATTTGAAATACCAATGACACAGCGTTCAGCATCAGAGCAATTTACAAGCACTCCAGTATGATAAAAATGACAGTCAAATGGTGTCTTCACCAACACAAAAAGCAATTAATTATACACATGGATTTCTCCAGATGACATACACAGAAATCTAATTGATTACATCTGAGGAAAGAGACAATGGAGAACCTCCATGCCAGCAGCTACAAACAAGGCAGGGGCTGGCTGTGGAACAAACCACCAATTGCCCATATGTAACTTTAGGTTCAAGGTGAAGAATATTAAAACAAATCGACAAGATCCAAAATACAACCTTAAGAATAACACACCTGAACTTTGAGAATATTTTAAGAAATAGACGTGACACATTAAAGTCTAGTGACAGAATACCAAGCAAACTGTGTGACGGCCTGAAGAACATCACACATGAAGACAGCAAAAAGTCACTACAAAGACAGGAAAAAAGAAGGATTGAAGTGAGTGTCAGGAGAGAGTCTGAAACTTGCTCTTGATCCTACAGTAGGTAAGGCAAATGGAAGAAAGAATAAAATCACAGGACTGAACGGAAAATTTCAGAAAACAACTTAAGACGTCAAATTAACAGATAATGAACTTTGCAAAGATTCAGAGTTATAAAAACAAAAAAGGAAGAACATGTACAACATCTATTAAACAGAGAGCTAAAGAAAAATGTGCAAGCCTTGAGCAGCAACACTGAAAGAGTATACCAGCAAAATATTGAATTATGTAGGAAGCATCAAAAAAAGATGAAAGAATGCATAAGTGTCATTGTACCAAAAAGAACTAGTCCACATTCATCCATTTTGGTAGGTATCATATGATCAAGAGCCGATGGTACTGAGGGAAGAAGTCCAAGCTAAAAGCACTAGTCAAAAACAAGGAATTAGGAATTGAAATAATACCAACAGAAATGCTTCAAGACACTGATGAAGCACTGGAAGCATTGACTCATTTATGCCAATAAACTTAGAAGACAGTTACTTGGCCAACTGACTGGAAGAAATACATTATTTGTATTCATTCCAAAGAAAGGTGGCTCAACAGAAAGCTTAAATTATAGAACAATATCATTGATTTCACATGGCAGTAAAATTTGCTGCATACTACCCAACAACTGTTTTAACAGTACATTAACAGGGAGCTGCCAGAGGTTCTGCCCTGATTCAGAAGGGGATATGGAACAGGGAATATCATTACTGATGTCAGATAGCTCTTGACTCCATGCAGAGAAGACCAGACAAATGTTTACTTGCGTTTTATTGACTATGCCAAGGCATTCAACTGTGTGGTTCATAACGAACTATAGGTAACATTGAGAAGAATGGGACTTCTTGAATACTTCATTTTGCTCACGTGGAACTGGTACATGGATCAAGAGGCAGTTATGCAAATGTCAAATGGGTTTAGAAATGCATGGTTTAAAATTCGGAAAAGTGTTGGACAGGCTTGTAGCTTCTCACCATGTTTTTTCACTCTTTGCTTAGGAAATAATCATAAAAGCTGTTTCATAACAAACTATGGATAGCCTTCAAAAGAATGGGAATTCTAGAACACTTAGTTTCTAGAACACTTTAATGTTCTGAACTAGAACACTTAATTATTCTCATGAGGAATCCATACGTGGGCAGTTTTGCAAATGTAGCAATGTAATTGTGCATGTTTTAAAATCAGGAAAGATGTGGGACAGAGTTGTATCCTCTCATCATACTTATTCAATATGTATTCTGAGCATATAATCAGAGAAGTTAGATTATATGAAGAGTAATGTGGCATCAAGATTTGAGAAAGACTTATTAACAAACTATGAAATGTAGATGACATAACCTTCCTTACGAAAGTGAGGAAGGCTTGAAGTACTTGCTTATGAAGATCAAGAATTTCAGCCTTCTTTTATACCTCATGTTAAAAAATAATCCTCGCAATTGCACCAGTCATTAACATAGTAATAAATGGAGAAAAGTTCAAAGTTGTCAAGAATTTCATATTGCTTAGATCCATAATCAATGTGACTGGAAACAACAGTCAAAAGATTAAATGAGGCATTGTATTGGGTAAATCTGCTGCACAAGAGCTTTGTTTTTCAAGACTTAAAAAGGTATTTAAGAACAAAGGTGTACCTGACCCAAAGCAAGATATTTTCAATTGTCTCCTATACGTGTAAAAGTTGGACATTGACACAACGGTTGTAATAATGGACTCAAATATAAGAATAATTGTGAGGTTGGTGCAGGACTATGCAGTGTCTCATTCTAGTGTAGATAGGTTCACAATGCGGTGGAACCAATGCGAAGGTAATTAACAATAACAACAGCATGCTGAACGAATTGAGTCAATCTTATAAAGACAAGGACTCTTGAGACCACTATCATAAAAGTAAATAATCAAGGAACATGGTTTTCAGACCAAAAGAAGCAGACTTTGATGGTTATGTAGAAGCCAGGATGAAGGAAAGGGAAAGGTGGGTGTGGAAGGGAAAAAATGACTAAATAAAATTTATAAAATAAAAAGATATTTAGATAATAACATGCATATATACAGATACATCAATAGTAGCAGTGATGCATATGTAAGCACATACATAATAACAGAGCTAGTATTATATATTAATATATACATCAAAAGCTACTTAAATTATGCAATCAAAATATTGAATTGTGTGACATGTGAATTATATGCCAATAAAATTTCCAAAAGAAAAAAATTACAAAAAATATTAAATTCAATTTTATCAAAGTAACATACAATTCCAAATATCAATAATATAATTGAAAGCTAGAGTCAAAATGGTTCAATGAAGTGTCAGATCCAGATACATGCTGTGATAGTTACATAATTTTATGTGAGCTTGAAGAACTCTTAATGTAAGAGTGAAGGGTTGGAGTCTAGTCTGTCAATCAGGTCACAGCCTGATGGTACCTCCTTGTGGGTGTGGGCTTCTCATAAGGAGGGCCTTGGGAATCTCCTCTCTCTCTGCCTTCATCTTTGCTGACCATGATGGCTGCCAGAGCCCTGGAGATTCATCCACCATCATTGGATCCACAAGACTTTGCACCCACCAGCCTGTGATGTTCCTAAATTCTGATCATTGAATGTGGCTTTGTGAGTCTGGAGAGAGATTTATGGACTAATAGCAGACATATGGACTTCATCTGGACTGGGCTGGGATGTTTCCTGATATACATCTTGATATAAAGCACTTTCTTACTCATATTTGAGTGTCACTGGATTTGTTTCTCTAGCCAAACAAGCCTAACACATTATGCTACCTGGGGAGTGGGGTACTAGAGAAACAAATCATAAAGACGGAGAATTGATGCTTGTTTGACCTCTTCCTTATGGTAGTTTTTCTTTGGTTAGCTGGAGGTCAGAAAAAGCCACACTATTTAATTGATTTTTTTCTAGAAAGGACATGGGAAGTGAAAATTTTGATTTCTAGAGCTGTCTTTGGTTATGCCTGTCTGAAATGTTGAAAATGAATGTGATAAACATAAATTTTGTGCTCAGGGGGAGATATCATTCTTTGAATATCTCTGAGGTCATGCTGCCTAGTCAAAATGGCTGACAGACCTGGCCAGCCTTGATGCAGCCAGGGGCCTAAGGCCATATTGCATTTGAATAAGATAGTTTAGAAAGGGATTGAATTTGACTGTTTTAAGAATTTGTTTAGGATCTAGCTACTAGAATTATATTGATTTTTTTTCTATTATTGATATAATAGGTGATAGAAATGATTATTGGGAAGTATGAAAATAGAGTGCATAAGCCCACTGCCTTCAGACATTAAATGGGATCTTTAATGTGTATGGGACACAACTGCAAAGAAGGCTCTGAAAAGTTAAGCCCCACATAGTGCCTTGGATGCTCAGGTCATTTGTATTTGAAAATACTTGCTGAAAGAGCTGTGGGCAGACTGGGAAAAAAAGGAATTTGGCCTTTTCCAATGCTGAACAGTTTTCTCCTGTAGCTGAAAAAATCTAGAGACATGAAGAAACTCCTCTTCAGGATTGAAACCTAAAGAGAGACTGAAGGCAGCCTGAAAATCTCATGAGGTGACCACCTGGATCCACTTGTTGAGTGTAAGTGGGGGGAAAACAGCTAAAGGGAGACAGTTTGAGTCTAGCCTCTGATAGACCTGGTAAACAGGGACTAGAGGGGAAGACGAGAGTGAGATTACTGTCTGAAATTTATATAGAGTTGTATGGAACCTGAGCCTATGGCATGACCCAGTCCAAGGTAGTTGAAAATTTGTGATGGATCCCACGAAAACAAAAGTGAGGCAGCCAATGGGCATTGGTGGAGCTAAGTGAGGTGGCCAGCATTGAGTTGACAAGAACTTGACCAGATAAAATAAGAATTTTGATGCTGCATATTGTTGTTGACTTTATGGCTGGCCTGTCCTGATTCCAGCTGGAATTAAGACCCTTCACCACAAATAACGTGATTGTCTCTTCAGAACAGTGAGATGATATAAAGTGGGAAATAATGAAATTGGATACCTAACATTGGGGAGATAAAGGCCTGAAGTGACTGTTTTGCAAACTTTTGTGGGGGAGGGAATATGTTCATAGAATGATAGTAATTGAGGTAGGTGTCACTTAATTGTAATTGTTAGGCATAGAACAATTTTTTGTTTGGTTCCCTTAGAGAATATTATGTTTAATGAGGGGGGCACATTTTGAGTTGTATGCGTTTTAGTTTTATCCTGTTAGACACAGATATTATTTTACTATTGTCTTTGTTTTAAAATGTATGTATTGCTAAAGAGTTGTGTAAAAGTGTCAAGGTGACAAGGGGTGGTCTGTGGTAGTACATAATTTCATGTCAACTTGAAGATATAGAATTGTAGGGATGGAGTCACAGCCTGATGGTACTTCCTTGTAAGTGTGGCCTTCTCATAAGGAGGGTCTTGGGAACCTCCCCTCTCTCTCTGCCTTCATCTTATGGCTTGCTGCCGCTGATGGCTGCCAGAGCCCTGGAGATTTATTCCCACCATTGGATCCACAAGATGTTATACCCACCACCCTGTGATGTTCCTGAATTATGCATCATTGAATGTGACTTCGTGAGTCTGGAGAGGGATTTATGGACTGGCATGGGACATATGGACTTCATTTGGACTGGGTTGTGATGTTTTTCTGAAACACATTACTACTTGAAATAAAGCACTTTCTTACATGTATATGAATGTCGCTGAGTTTGTTTCTCTAGTCAACCCAGCCTCACACATAAGCCTTAGAAGTTGTATTCTAAATTTCACTCTAAATTTCCATGTTAGCTTTTACCCACAGGGACTCCATGCACACAATAAACTTTGAATAAAGATCTACTCAAGTCCAATGTCATCTTCACAACTATTTCTGAATCCATTTTTGCAGCCACTGTGTCAAGTTGTTTCACTGGTAGATTTCCTCTTTTAGCTGTCCCTTTACTTTACCAAACATGATATCTTTCTCCAAGGACTATTTGCTTCTAGTGACATGTCCAAAAATGAACATGTTCATCTTGCCCCTCTTAACATGTCTATCATTGCTTCTAAGGAACATTCTGGTTGTACTTCCTCCCAAACAGAATTTTTTGGTTTTTCTGGCTATCCGTGGTATATTTAATATTTTTACCAAAACTATAACTCGAAGGCTTCAATTCTACTTGGTTTTCCTTATTCATTGTCCATATTTTGCATACACCTGAGACAATTGGAAATATCAAGAGATTAGTCTCTAATGGAGATTAAATCCATACCATAAACATGTAGGAATCCTAACTTGATCTAGTTACAGCAAATACAGAGCTACCATATATATGAAACATGGTCTAGGAACATTTTGAAGTGATACTATCTGTCAGTGCATGTGGCAATATAAACAGACATGGAGAAAAATAAAACACAACCCTCACGTTTGTCCACATTCTACTGTGGAATTCAAATTCATGTTAGACATATACTGTCTAGACATGAGACAGAAAAAAAAATGTGACATTTCCCATATGGGATGCTTCCTAACTGACAGCATATCATCTTCTCATAGAGAAAAAAATCTCTTACACGACTAACTACATAAATAGGTAAGCCATGAATGAAATTAAGATGACAAAAGAATTATATTTTCATATCAAGATTTAGAAATAATAGAGCAACTGTACATATTTTTAATGACTGTAATGCACACAGTCAAACCAATATAGAAAGTTAAAAAATCATAAGGAAAACATAGATCCAGAGCAAATTATATTAGGGTTTTGAAAAGAATTATAAAAATTACAAACTTAGTTACTAAACTTTAAAACAAGGAAGAGAATGAATCTGTGCCAAAAATATGAGTTACTCATCAATGAGGTGTCCCAGATAACAGGAAGTGTTAAAAGAATTTGGAATGCATGCATCTGCTTTTGAGATTTTTGTCTTCCCTTTTTGAATATTCTTCATTTTCCATATGAAACTCTTATTTCCACCCATCATCTCCAGTAATTCTTTTGGGTTTTTACATATTGAATTTTTACATTATGTTCTCTTACAGATCTTGTCTACCAATCAACTGAAAATATGTATTTTTTAATACAGAAAAATTACTAGAGAACCAAGGAAGGCCAATCTTAGTATACAATTTAGCATAAGTAATACGGCTACACATAATAGTAATTACTGTTATAATTCTGTTCTAAAAAAACTACAAATTTTAAAGGAAGAATAACTTATCTGCCTATCACAACAAACTTCAACACACTTGGATAGTAGTAATAATTGTTTTTAAAATATCCACACTCACATAGAGTCAATGATGAAAGTCTCTGTGGGGTTTTGATGCTGTAAATCTTTAAGAGAAGAGGGAAACTCATTTTTCACCTGGGAAGCAACTGGTACTTTTGAATTGTTCACCTTATGGTTAGCAGCCCACCATGTAATCCACTACGTCACACATCAGTTCTGACTCACAACAATCCAATGTACAAAAGACTGAAACCCTCCCTGGCCCTGCACCATTGTCACAATTATTGGTGTGCTTGAATCCATTGCTAAAGCCACTGTGGCAAACACTCTCTTTGAAGGTCTTCCTCTTTTTCCTTGATAATCTATTTTCCAAACATGGTGTCCTTCTTTAGAGACTGGTACATTCATATTCAGGGTATGTGAAAATATGTCTCCCCATGGTAATTTCTAAGGACCATTCTTGCAATATTTTTTCAACTACACCATAGTTGAAAACCATAATGCAGCAATTCTTCTTTGGTCTTCCTTATTTATTGTCAAAAATTTTCATGTATATGAGTTGGTTGTAGATACCACGATTTGGGACATAGATCTTATACTACAAAATGACATCTTCGCTTTTTAACACTTTAAAGATATCTTGTGTAGCAGATTTTCCCAGTGCAATATATCACTTGATTTCTTGACTACTATTTCCATGGACATCATTTGTGAATTTCAAATAAAGTGGAATCAATGACAAGTGCAATATTCTCTGTATTAATCATGATGTTGCTTATTGGTCCAGTTTGGAGGATTATTGTTTTCTTTATGCTTAGGTGTTATCCACATTGAAAGCTTGAGTATTTAATATTTATCAGTAAGTGCTTCAAATTCTCTTAACTTTCAGCAAGCAAGGCTGTGTGATCTGTGTATCACAGGTTGTTGAAGAGTCTTCCTTCAATTGTGCGATTGCATTCTTCTTTATAATCCATATTTCCAGATTATTTTCTCAGTGTACAGGTTGAGTAAGTATGAAGCAATGACACAACCCGCATATATTTCTTATTTTAAACTGGAAAGAATGTCTCTTGGTCTATGTACAGTTTCCCCACGAGCAGATTAATTGACAGGAAAAGAATGGAAATTAAATCTAAGCCCTCCATAATGTAGCATTTATAATATGCCATATAATTAAAATTAATTACTTTCAATATTTTTGGATGGATGTCTAAGGGAAATAAATTCTCTCTGTCCATCATAGCCAGGTGGCAGTTATCTGACTTGTGGAATTATTGAGAATATAAATTCATGGGAAAAAATAGGATTAAAGATAATGAAAATTTCCCACAAGCTTTCTGAAATATCTTGTACTAGTAGATATTATTAGAGGGAAGTACATGAATTGAGGAAACAGGCATACTCATTTTATTGCACTTTATAGGTATTATGTTTGGTGTGTGTGTGTGTGTGTTTCAGTTTGTTTTTACAAACTGAACATTTGTGGTAACCCCACATATTGTCAACAATATACTGGCAGCATTTTCTCAATCTGTGTCACATTTTACTAATTTTCACAGTATTTCAAATTTTTGATAATGTTATTTTACACTTAATCGAGTACAGTTTAATTTAAACTTGATTTTATGGGCACTGGGAAACCCAAACCTTTGAGATAAACTTTATTGTGGTGGTTGGAAAGGGACACTGCAGTATCTCTGAGGCATGTTTATATTCCTGCAGTGTCACATAGACACACCAGTAACTTGAAGGGAGATGGTGATCTGATTGGAGAATTTCTGCTGATGCATGGCAAGCACAGGAGTCAGTTACACTTGTGCAGAGACAAAAGGTTAACAAAGGCATGTTGGGAAGGTTATTTTATTTTGTAAGACTATGGAACAGTTACATCTGGAGTTTTTGTAGAACTGTGACTCAATGATTAAGATAACTCGTGCCAGTTTTCCTTCTCTGGGTGCTCAAGTTTTTAATCACTATCTACATCCTTCAAAGTTATATTCCATTTCATTAAGTATCATTTAACTGGCCCCCCAATTGTTTCCTACACTCGTATATACTGTCAATTAAAAACAAAGAAAACCTCACAGACATTGAGTTGATGCTGACACATAATGACCCCATAAGATAGGGTAGACCTGCCCCTGTGGGATTCCAGAGCTCTAACTCTTTGAGGAAGTAGAAAACCTTATTTTTCTCTCACAGAGTGGCTGGTGGTTTTGAACTGCTAATCTTGTGGTTAGCAGTTCTATGTATAACCACTATATCACCAGGGCTAACTCAGTGGGTAGTGTACTCGGCTGAGGAGCTATGATCCTATGACCTAGGACCATAAGAATCCAACCCCACCCCCACTCCCTCCCTCCCCCACACTCCTCTGATGCACATTAAGCCCAATTGGGTTTTCAAATTTTTCTGTATATTTATGTTTTTTATTTGTTCCTATTGGGATTTATCTCAGATGACTTTTGTCACTGGGGTCACTCTCTTGAATTTTTGTTTTATGTTTTTCTGTTTTTCATATGTGGAACCAAAGATTGATGAACCAATAAAGACAGCAAGTAGAATAGGGATTTCTGGGGGATACAGTGGTGTTTGGGGATTAAAAGGGAGATGATGTAAAGGAGTTCAAGAAGGAAAATAATGTTTTGAAACTGATTGTAGTAACAATTGTACAATACTGCTTGATGTGATTGAACTCTGGAATGAAATGATATCTGTATTAACTCCCAATAAAATGATTTTGGAAAAGAGAGAGAGTAGCTAACTAACCGAAAATTAAGGTTGTTTCCTCTCACCTTGACAGGGCCTCCAGCAAGACTGACCTGAGGTTGATGTTGGGGAAAAGAAGAGTTGTTTCATTCCCAGGAAATATTTAAGTGGAAGCCCTAGTTAAAAATACTGAAATATACTATGATATCTCAT
>NW_022103918.1:3460812-3462271 GCF_000313985.2 Echinops telfairi | reverse complement strand
GTTTCATCAGATTCATGCAAATAAAAGAGAAGGTGAAAGATTCATCAGCTATATTAACTAATAGTCCACTGTTGATGACTTTTAAGTAAAAGCCAAACCATGGTCAGACTGTATAAAATAACACTTTGAAACATAATGAACAGTACTTATCTTTCAATTTAGAACTTCTTTCATTACAGATTACAATATTTCCTAGCTTCCAAAATGCCGATCTTGGACTATTTTATTTTAATATGTTGTTGGTTTAGGATCCCTGGTGGTACAGGGTGGTGCAGGTTAAAGCTTTCAATTGCTAAAGAAAAATCTATGATCAAAACACATCACATTCTGCAAGAGAAAACTGTGGCAGTTTGCTTCTGTAAAGATTACAGCCTGGGAAAGCCTATGGGGCCAAACCTATATAGGGTTTCTACAAGTTGCAATACTGAAAAATTCTATGGACAATATATTGAATAATACAGGAAGCATCAAAATAAGATGGAAATAATACATAGAGTGTCTCTACCTAAAAGAACTAATAGACATCCAATCGTTTCAGAAGATAATGTATGATGAAGAACCAATGGTAATGAAGGAAGAAGTCCAAGCTGCACTAAAGGTATTAGCCAAAAACAAGGCTCCAGGATTTAATAGACTACCAAGTGAAAGATTTCAACAAACTGCAGAAACACTGGAACCACTCACTTGTCTATGAAAGAAATTTAGAAGATGGTAAAATGACTGGAGAAATTAATATTTGTACCTATTCCAAAGTAAGGTAACACAACAAAATCCTCAAATTTTAGAACAATCTCATTGTTATGACATGCAAGTAAAATTTTGCTGAAAATCAGTCAGCAATGGTTGCAGCAGTACATTGACAAGTAACTGTCAGAAGAAAGAATGGATTTAGAAAAGGACATATAAGAAAAGATGTCACTGATGATGTCAGATGGATGTTGGCTGAAAGTTCAAAGTACCAGGAAAAATGTTTACTTGGCTTATTATTGACTGCATTCACTATGTAGACCAAGATAAACTATAGGTACTCTTGGAAAGAATGGAAATGTCAGAAAAATTACTTGGGTTAATGCAAATTGGTACGTGGATCAAGAGGCAGTTGTGCGAACAAAACAAGGAAATGATGCATGGTTTAAAATCAAGAAAGATATGTGTTTAGGTTATATCCTCTCATCATTCTGTATGCTGGGCATATGATCAGAGAAACTGGATTATATAAATACGAATGTGGCCTCAGGATTTGAGGAAGACTTATCAACAATCTGTGATGTGCACATGAAAAAACCCTGTTTGCTGAAGGTGAGGAAGACGTGAAGAGTTTGCTGATGAAGATCAAGGATTTCAGCTTTTAGTATGGATAATAACTCACTGTAAAGAAAACAAAAAACTCACTGGACCAGTAGGTAAAATCTTGATAAATGGAGAAAATATTGAAGCTGTCAAGAATTTCATCTTGCTG
>NW_022103918.1:3407570-3459161 GCF_000313985.2 Echinops telfairi | reverse complement strand
CCAAATGCAGGAAGGTCACAGGCCAGTGGGTGGGAAGTCTTGTGGATCCAGTGGCGTTGTATGCATCTCAGCACTGGCAGGGGTCTTGACATGGTTTCTCCAACTCCCAGGGTTCTGGCTGCATCAGGATATCTTCATGTGGCTTCTCATCAGAAATGTCTCACAGGGAGTGAGCAAAAAGAGAGTCTCCAGCCTCCAAGGAGGAACTACAGTAATTCCCAGAATCCTCAGGGGAAGTCCATGCCCACACAGAGACCTCATTGACTATATCCTGATTGACAGGATAAACTCCATCCCTTCAATCTTAATCCTCATATTGACACCAGATTATGTAACTACCACACATGTTGGAAATATTGTCACGAGAGACCAGTCCCTAGAGAAAGATACCACGGTGATAAAGCTGAAGGTCAGTGGAAAAGAAGAGGACCCTTAACAAAAGGAATTGAGACAGTGGCTGCAACAGTAGGCTCAAGGACAATTGTGAGGATATCATAGGACTCTGTTGTGAGTCATTGTGAGTCAGAACAATAAAAACACAGAGTTTCTGAGGCTGTCAATCTTTACCAATGCCATCAATCTTATCTTGTCCTTGCAAAGAAAACAGTGAGTTTTGGACCATCAACCTTGCTATTATCAGCTCAATGCTTATTCCAAAGTGCCACCAGAGATTTTTAACCTTGGAGCAGTTTTATTACATTTGCCAAAAAAATTATATTTTTATGTCTATGTTTATAAAAAAGGATCTATATAGATTTCTTTTCTTGTGAAATCTCCCTCTGACTTTGGTATATTAAAATAGTTGAAGAGTGTTCCATTCTTATCCATTCTCCTGTTTGCCTTACATTTGTTACTGATTTTTAAAATATTTGATAGAATTTATTAGGAATGTATAAAATTATCTAGATTATTTTATTAGGTGTTATCAAGTTGTCTCATTGATTGATTAATTTAGATTGTCATATAGTTGTCTTGATTTGATCCATCTAGACCCTATGTACAGCAAAATGAAGTAGTCAAGTCTTTTGTCATCCTCACAATAGCGGTTATGCTGTGCTTACTGCCGTAACTACTGGGATAATCTCTCTTTGGAGGTTTTCTTTCTTTCTTTTTTTTTTTTTGCTGACCCTTTACTTTACCAACCATGATGTCCTTCTCCAGAGACTGGTCTATGCTGATTATGTATCCAAAGTACATGAGACAAAGTCTCACCATTCTAAGTTCTAGGGAGCATTCTGCCTATACATTTTCAAAAAAAGAATCATTTGATATTCTGGCGCTCCTTGTTACTTTCGATTATTTTTATTAATAATTTTATTGAGAACTCTTATAGATGCCATAATTCAATAAACATAATTGTACAATTAATATCACAATCAGTTTCAAAAATGTTCATTCTTCTTGAACTCTTTGATATCACATCCCCTCTAACCCCCTCCTCCCTGACCCAATCCCTCAGGAACCCTTATTATTATTATTATTTTATTACTATTATTTTGGGCGACGTGTATCTTACCACATCCAACATATCCATTCACCCACAATTCTGTTATTCGCTCCCCTTGATGGAGTTATACAGTAATCAATGCTATCACCTCCCTTTTCCTTTCCTTCCCCCTCCTCTCTTCCCATATCCTCAGGAAATCATTACTCCCATTACTGTTTCTGAAGGGTTTTCTATTTTGGTTTTTATGCCTCAAATGCTCTTAATAACACAAATGAAAATACACAGGTCTAACAAGATTAATGAGGTAAAACAAAGACCATGCTAATAAGGGGAAGAGTTATTAATTAATGAACTAGAGGATAGTTATGCATTTCATCAGGGCTATATTGTACCCTGGATTTATCATCTGTTTTGTGTGGCCCCTTCTGTGAGGGACTGTCCAAGTATCTAATAGGTGGGCTTCAGGTTTCCATTTTGTCCACGCTCCTTCTTTGTTTTTGAACTTCTGATACCTATTCTTATCGACAACACTAATCACATAGGATGGTATGTTTCTTTCATGTGGGCTTTGTTGCTTCCATGCTAGATGGCTGCTTATTTAACTACAAGTATTTAATACCCCAAACACTATAAATTTTATAGCCAGTTTTCTTCACCAGATTTGCTTATGCACCCATTTTGCAATTTTGTCTTCAGTGAACATGTTGGAAGGTGCGTATCATACAATGCCACATCATTAGAACAAACAATTATTGTATTTAGGTCCATTTTAATTAGAGGCCCAAAGTCCATCTACTTTCTTCTTGTATTTACATATCAAATACATCTGTATTTATATCTTTACATAAATACACATTTATATTTAAACCTCTTTATATCTGAGCACCAGCCACCCAGCAGAGACTCATACAACTGTGGTTTGATGCCCCAAACAGCAAAGGGCCCTCCTGCTGCCTGTTGGCAGAAACCTTCTCCAAGACCTTTCCTACCTTTGCCATGCCCTGCCTGGCATTCCCCAGCCCTCTATCAGATGCAGTTGGGCCCTATTTCCTGCCCACCCACCTGTAAAAAGTGCCTCTAGCCAGCAGCAGAGGACCCACAACCCTGCTCCATCGCCACCCCCGGAACTGCATGCTCCCGCACCCAGGCCAGGACTTTACATCAGAATCTGACTTGCACAGCTGAAAACATCCCCTAGGGAGGCCTGAGGTTTGCTGGAATGCAACATGGGCTGATCTCAGAGCCTGATGACTGAGAAGGTCATGCAACCTACCCTCAAGATTCCCAATAGATTGGGGAGAGAGAGAGAAACCCAGTGGGATAGAGGTAAAACAACTCCCTAGGGAAGTTGGCTACAGGCAGCCTGCAGAAGCATTAATACCAATCCCCCATAGAGAGAGTCCAGGGCTATCTGACTTCCAGAAAAATGGCACCAAGTTCCTCCAAAATGACATTTAAACAGCAAGTTGCCTCAACAGCCTCAACAAGACACCAGAAGAAACACAATCCAATGTCAGAGGATAACCTGGACCTAAAAGCAGTCATAGAAGAGGCAGATGTCGGCCTGCCACAGAAATAAATCTTCAGAAGACTGCTAAAGCAACAGTTCTCAACCTGTGGGTCGCGACCTCTTTGCCGGTGGAACGACCCTTTCACGGGGGGTTCCCGATGCATAACAGTAGCAAAATTACAGTTGTGAAGCAGCAATGAAAATAATTTTATGGTTGGGGTCAACATGGCATGAGGAACTGTATTAAAAAGTCGCGACATTAGTAAGGTTGAGAAACACTGTGCTAGAGTCATTAAGGATATGAGGGAGGCAATACAGAAAAGGATGAAATGATAGAGGAGATCAAGGCCACACACCAAAAGGAAATACAAGAGTTAAGGGACCAGGTAACAAAAGCAAGGAGCAAATTCACAGACTTTGATAACAGACTGGAGGAGGCACAGAATTGCACCAGTGACGTAGAGGACAACTAGGCATACTTCAACAAGTGGGAAAGTCAAATAAGATAATCAGAGAAGTGGAAGAAAACCTGAGAGCCATGTCTAATGCTATCAAGAGGATCAACATCAGAATAATTGGACTACAAGAACAAGGCACAATGATGAAATCAATGGCAAAATGGCAAGGGAATTATTAGAGGAAAAGTACCCTAACTTAATGAATGAAAACTAGGGAACTATTCAGGAGGACAAAAGAACACCAGCTAGATTGAATACCAAGAAGTCACCAAGACATATAATAGTTAAACTATCCAACTTTGAGGAAAAGAAGAATATTATAAAAGCAGCTAGGGATAAAAACACAGTCACCTATAAAGACGCCCAACTAAGATTATACTCAGACCTATTGGCAGACAGTATGAAGAATTGGAGAGTGGAGTAAAATTCTGAAAATTAAAGGAACTGACACAAACCCAAGAATATTCTGTCCAGTCATCTCACCTATCAATATAGATGGAGAAGTAAGAGTCTTTACAGACAAGGAAAAACTCAAAAAAAATACGTGAAAATGAACCCAGCCCTACAAAAGATCTTTGCCTACCCAGTACGGGCAGAAGAACAACACTGAGCACAAATAAAAGACCGCCCATAGAATAACTCCACTCAGAGATCAACATAAAGAAAATAGCCCCCAAAATAGTATTTGTTCAATGGTGGAAAGAAGGGAAGAATGAACCACACACACACACATGCACAACACATGGATAAGAAAGGGAGGTAGGAAAAGACCCTAATCAAAAGGTACAGGATGACATCACATAGTCCACAGATGGATGTAATAACCCTTAATATCAATGGAGGAAACTTGGCCATTAAAAGATAGAGGCTAACAGGCTGGCTTAGAAAACACAAACTGTCATTGTGCTGCCTACAGGAGACATATCTTGAGATTACAGACAGAACTAGGCTGATCATCAAAGACTGGAGGAAAATACATGAAGCAAATTGCAGTTCAAAAGATATCAGGGGTTGCAAGCCTAATCTCAGAAAAAAATTGATCTCAGGGTGCAAGTCATAACAAGAGATATAGTTCTCAAAGGAACAGTAGACCAAGAACTGGTGAGCATAATAAATATATATGTTCCCAAGAAGATACTAACGAACATTGTCAAACAAATGCTCCAAAAGATGAAAAAATAAATGACAGGGTCAACAATTATAGTAGGTGACTTTAAATACACTGCTCTCGGGGACAGGTAGATCACAGGGAAAGAAGCTTAACAAGGAAGCTACAGATCTAAACATTACAATTAGATGACTTGACCTGATAGATATTTTCAGAACTCTCCAACCAAATGCAAAAAATTCATATTCTTTTTAAGTCCACGTGGCACATACTCAAAGATAGACCACATGCTGGGACACATGTCAAATCTGTGTAAATTCAAGCATGGAGAGATCTACAGACTTCTCTTTCCAACCACTATGCCATTAGGCTGGGACTCAACAAAAGGACGATTAAGAAAATATGGGCAAACAATTAGAGGATGAATAAACTCTTTATTACAAAAGGTACTGGCCCAGATCAGAGATGAAATTAGGGAGTTTCTAGAAACCAACGAAAAAGAGAATACAATGTTCCCAAAAATTTGGGACACAGCAAAGGCAGTTATCAGAGGAAGTTTGGTAGCAATAGGAGCACACATGAAAAAGGAAGAGAGACTTATGATTGATATGCTGGCACAAAACTTATAGCAATTAGAGCAGAGTCAAGAGGAAAATCCTAGTAATAGCAAAATAAAATAAATAATAAAAATCAGGGTAGAGATTCATGAGAGGGAAAACAAGAAAACTATGGAAAAAATTAATGCAGCTAGAAGTTGGCTCTTTAAAGGGATGAATAGAATTGACAGACTGCTGGCAAACCTAACCAAAAAATGGAAGGAACAAATTCCAATAGCATGGATGAGAGATGAAAGGGGGACTTGACAACAGATCCTAATGAAAGGATGATTACAGAGTACTATGAAGGCCTATACTCCATTGAATTCAACAACTTGGAAGACATGGACGCATAGTACATGGAAAAATCATCTCTCCCCAAAGTGTCCCAGATGGACATCAAGAATCTCAAAAGCCCCATAGCAATAGAAGAAATAGACAAGGTTATCAAGGAATTATCAAAAACAATTACCCCGGGCCAGATGACTGCAGAGGAAAATTCTACCAATAATTCAGGGAAGAACTGGCACCAATCCTGAAAAAACTCTTCCAGAACATAGAAAAAGACAGCAAACTCACGAACCCTTTCTATGAAGCTAGTATAACCCTGATACTTAAAGATAGCAAGGGTACCGCAAGAATTGAGAATACAGACCAATATCCCTAATGAACATCAATGCAAAAATCCTTAACTAAATACTGGCCAATAGAATACAAATATACATAACACAGATAATTTACCATGACCAAGTGGGATTCATACCATGAATGCAGGGATGGTTCAATATATAAAAGACTATTAATATTATTCATCATATTGACATGGAAAATTATAAGAACCACATGTTAATATCGACTGATGCAGAAAAACATTCACCAAAATCCAACACCCATTCTTGTTTAAGTCACGCAATAAGATAAGAATGGAAGGTAAATTCCTCAATATAATACAAACTATATATGAAAACCAGCAGCCAACATGATCGTCAATGGAGAAAAGACAAAAACAATGCTTCTGAAAAAGGGAACCAGACAAGGATGCTCCTTGTCCCCATTCTGATTTAGCATCATACTGGACATCTTAGCAACAACATAAAGCAAAGAAAAAACATCAAAGATTGGAAGGAAGAGGTGAAACGATCATTATTCACAGATGATATGATTTTTTAATATGGAAAATCCCAAAAACTCCACAAGGAGAGCGCTGGAAACAATAGAGGAATATGACAGTGTGACAGGATACAATATCAACAAACAAAAGTTTATTGGACTGCTGTACACATCAGACAAGACCATAGAAGAGGGGATCAAAAAAAAGGTAGTAACCTTCACAATAGTCAAGTACAAATTGAAATATCTAGGGATATACTTCACTGAAAAAAAAACTAAAGATTTGTATGAGGAAAACTAAAGAACACTACTACAAGAAACCAAAAATGACCTCAACAAATGGAACAATATCCCATGCTTGTGCATCAGAAGACACAATAGAGTAAAGATGTTCAGTTCTACCCAAGGCACTATATAAGTTTAATGCTATCCCAATACTAATACCAAAATTTTTCTTCAGGAAATGCAAAAACTGTTTACCAACTTCATATGGAGAGGAAAGAAACCAAAATTAGCAGAGAACTCCTCAAGAAGAAGGTCAAAGTGGGAGGGCTTGCTTTACCTAAGTTTAGCACCTATTATATAGCCACAGTGGTAAAAACAGTGTGATATTGGTATAATGATAGATACTCAGACTAATGGAAAAGAACTGAAAACCCAGATATGAAATCATCAGCATATAGACAACTGATCTTTGATAAAGGCCAACAGAAAAAAAAATCAAATGGGAAGCTAATGTCCTCTGCATCAAGTGGTGCTGGAAAAAAAAGGATATCTACCAGCAGAAAAATGAAGCACGACCCTTACGTCACTCCATGCACAAGAATAAACTCAAGGTGGATCACAGACCTTGAGGTAACACCCCAAAGTATTAAGACCATCAATGAAGGACAAACCTCAGATCTTTGGTGCAGTGAATACATAGGCTATCAGAAGTAGGGAAGGACACAAACACGAAGGAGGCACAAATTGACAAGTGGGATAGACTAAAGAAAAATCACCTGTGTAGATAGAAAATATTTACCAAGAGAGTAAAAGTGAGCCCACAGCCTGGGAAACATATTTAGCAATGACACATCAGACAAAGGCCTTATTACTAAAATCTGCAATACTCTTCTAGCTTATAAGAGGAAAAAACTGATTGCATACTGAGGAGGTGGGCAAAGGACCTGAACAGAAGTTTCACAAGGGCAGAAATCCGAATGACCAATGAACAAATGAAAATATGTTCCTGATCATTAGCCATAGTGAAATGCAAATTAAAACAACTATGAGATACCACCTAAAACCCTCAAAAATAGCTCAATTCAAAAAATCAGAAAGCAACAAATGTTGAAGGGGCTGTGGTGAGATAGGCATCCATTGCTGGTGGACTTGTAGGTATGTACAGCCATTATGGGAATCAATTTAGCGATATCTAAGACAGATGGAAATCGAGCTACCATACAACCCAGAAATCCCCTTTAGGGCTTATACCTAGAAGAGGCAAGAAACAAACCACGGTCCAGCATCTGTGCTCCAATGTTCATCGTGGCACAGTTCACAATTGCAAGGAGTTGGAAACAACACAAATTTCCATCAACAGATGAATGGATCTTTTAAATGGTGGTACATACATATAATGAAGCACTACACATCCCTAAAAAGCAGTGCTGGATTCAAGAAGCACATTGTCACATGGGAAGAGTTGGAGGAAATCATGCTAATCTAAGTGAGTCAAGCATAAAAGGACAAGTACAAAATGAGTCCACTGTGGTAAGTTTAAAAATGCAAAAGGGACATTTGGGGAAAGCTACTATGTACATACATTCCTGGGGTTAGGTCCAGGTACACTGGCAGCTGCCAGTCCTAATCGAGGGAGATGTATGGCAGCCTAATAAAAAGGAGGGGGAAATAAAGGTGGGGAGAGACATGGGTAGTGGGGGAGCAGAGCACTAACCCACCCAAGGGGAGGGTATTGTTTATATCTCCACAAGAGAGGGCACAAGGGACCAGACTTCAACCCAGGATGCCAAGACTTGAATGCAACATACCAGCTTAGGGAGAGGGGTGCTTCTGATCAGAGCACACAGGAGCAAATGAAGAGGGAAGGAGAGAGAATGGAACATATCCTGGGCCACAAGTGCTGAGGACAATATTCCTGCTCGAAGCAGTCAATGCACAGAAAGCACCATCGGGACAGCCCCACCAGGAGTCAAGACATCCCGCACTGACCCATAGCGCTATGAGAGATAACACTGGAGACACAGTGCAGGAATTGTGCCTGAGCTGACTCCACCACAACAGGGCGAAACACTAAGGGTGTGCAACAGAGCAAAAAAGGGGAGCAAAGCAATGAAGTCCCCAAGGAATACCAAAAATAGACATTGGGGCCAGGGAATGGACCCCTATCAGACTTACTGGAAAAGACTCATAAAGGTCAACAAACAGATGTAGAACTATTTATAGGCTTTTCTTCACTGTTGGTTTTTGCTGTTGTTTTCTTTTGTTGTGTTGTTTTGTTTTGCTCTGTCTTGTTTTTGTGCTGATTATTGCCTCTGCATGTCTATCTAGATAAGATAGGTAGGATAAACAATCCAGAATAGAAAACAATGGGACCGATGGTTCCTGAGGGACATGGGAGAAGGGGAGGCAGTAGAAAGGAAGGGGTGTTGCCAACAAAACCATGGACAAGGGAACCACAAGTGATCTAAAATCAATGGTGAGTGGGGCATAGGATGCCTGGTAGGGGTTGATCAAGGGCAATGTAACAGCGAGGAATTACTGAAATCTGAATGAAGGCCGAACATAATAGTGGAACAAGAGGAAAATAAAAGGAAATAGAGGAAAAAACTAGAAGGCAAAGGACATTTATAGAGGTCTAAATATAGGCACATATATATGTGAATATATTTATATATAGTGATAGGAAAATAGATGTACATATATTTATTTGTTAAGTGTTAAGGGAGCAGATATACATTGGCCTCCACTCAAGTACTCCCTCAATACAAGAACACTTTGCTCTAATAATTCACCATTCTGTGATGCTCACCTTCTGACACAATCGCTGAAGACAAAATGGGTACATAAGCAAATGTGGTGAAGAAAGCTGATGTTGCCTGGCTATCAAAGATGTAGCATCTGGGGTTTAAAGACTTAAAGAAAAACAAGCTCCCATCTAGCTGAGAAGCAGCAAAATCCACATGGAAAAAGCACACCAGCCTGTGTGATCATGAAGTGTTGATGGGATTAGGTATCTTGCATCAAAGAACCCAAACAAAAAATCATATTAATGTCAATGGGGGGGAGGGAGGAGTGGAGACCCAAAGCCCATCTGTAGACAATTGGACATCTCCTTACAGAAGAGTCATAAGGAAGAGAGGAGCCAGTCAGGGTGCAGTATAGCACTGTGGTAGTTAAGTAATCTGTTGTCAATTTGAGAATTAAGAGTAAAGGGGTGGAGTTTAGGCTGTCAATCAGGTCGCAGCTTGATGACCTCTTTGGAGGTGCTAAAGAGATAAATAGCTCCCTGGAGGCGGGATACATGTTCATTCCCTGCGAGACATTCCTCACTATAAGACACAAGGAGCTATGCTAGAGCTGGAGGAGCCACATGGAGATCCACACCAGTGCTGAGATGCTTCCACCACCACTGGATTCACAAGTCTTTCCACCCACTGGCCTGTGATATTCCTGTATTCAACATCATTGTACGTGTTTCATGAGTCTGAAGAGGACTTTGTAGATTAGTATCAGACATATGGGCTGATATCGTACTTATGGACTTTATCTGGACTGGTCTGGGATGTTTTCTCAATATTCATTTGCTCTTGTATATAAACCCCTTTATTATAAACATATCAGTGTCCATGAATGTGTTTCTCAAGTCTACCCTAACACAAGCACTGATGAAACATACAACTTTCCTCTAGTTCTTTAATCCTTTCTTTCCCCCACTAGCATGACCCTGATTCACCCTTACAAACTTTGCTAGATCAGAGCATGTACATTGGTACAGAAAAGAGCTTGCAACACGGGGAATCCAGGACAGATGAATCCCTCAGGACCAATAGTGAGAGTAGCAATACCTGGAGGGGAAGGAGAAGGTTGGGGGAGAACAGGGAACTGATCACAATGATCAACATATAACTCCCTCCCATGGGACGGACAGCAGAAAAGTGGGTGAAGGGAGAGAGCAGTCATGAAAAAAATTTTATAAAGTTTAAAGGGTTTATGAGGGAGGTAGGGTGGGGAAGGTGAGGGGAATAAGCTGATACCGAGGGCTCAAGTAGAAAAAAAAGTGTTGAAAATTATGATGTCAACATATGTACAAATGTACTAGACACAATGGATGGATGTATGGATTGTGATAAGAGCTGTAAGAGTCCCCAATAAAATGATATATATCAAAAAGAAAGAAAAATGCGAAACAGAAAAGTGGATTCATTTTTTTTCTTTTGATGAAGAATATTCTATATAACATGTACCGATAAAGAACAAATAAATTATTCTTAGAGATGTTCCTTAGAAGTGGGGAGAATTATACTTTGTTTTGCTTACTTTGGACAGATGATCAAGAAAGCTTAATTCCCAGAAAAGGAAATCATATTTGGTAAATAGAGGGTCCGTGAAAATCAGGAAAACCCTTAATGTAATGAATGGACATATTAGCTCAAGTATATCAAAGATCATGAAGATAACTCAGGATGATGCAAGGTTACATTCAATTACACATAAAATTGAATAAATCAGAGCTGAGTCTAAGGAAAGTAGCAGCAGCAATAAGAACATCATCTACAATAATATTTAAGAAATAGGAATATTACACTTAATGGGTTATCCAAAGATAAATGCATTTTTTAAGTGAACAATTTTAATTTCATAACATGGATTATTAAAAAATGAATTTCAATTTTATAATGACTACAATAAAATCACAAATGATTCCTGAACTCCTATTCTGAATCTTTGGAACATCTTCTCATCCCTCTATCTTTATTTATCTAATCCATATATTTTCACGCATGTTTTTGAAACCTAGAAATTTAGATCGTTAAAGTGTTCTGCAACTATTAGAATTAATAAATTATAATTTTCCTGAGGCATTTATTAATATATTTAGTGAATAATAATGGAATAGCATATCTGATAATTCAGAAATTTGATAACAGAATCGGAAGAATTTTGTCAACATAAATTTCAACTAAAGATTTCCATTTATAGCTTTTTTTCTTTTGCTTGCTGACTTATTTTGGATATGATAGTTGACGTGCTTGATTGGTCTCCTTAAAAATATTTTTTTAATTATATGTATATTCAACTCAACATGATTATAAGATGTGAAAGATTCAAAAGACCTTGATATTTCAATAATTATATGACATCATTGCAAGTTACTTTATTTAATTATAGGCTTTCAAAAGCTGTAAATAATAAGCCACATGACCATGAGAATAACATGAAATGTATAATTCACTGTCTACTAATTAAGACTAATAGGGTATGCTATAAACTTTGCAAACCATTTGTCAGAATTTTAATATGAAATTCTATTATAATGAAAGATAATGGAAAGAATTATGCATGAGAGATTTACTCCTCATGTTGATTTTTTTCAGTTACACTGAGCGTAAACATTGCTTTAAAAAGGGGATAAAAATTAAGCATCTACTTTAAAATAAATAAATATTTTCCCAGATAAAGTATCATCGATAATAATTATTTATACATTCTAATTATATACAAATTCTAAAATTGCATTGTTCCATAGAAATTAACTTTAATTTCAAGTTACAAAACTTAGAAAGAGAAAGCTCCCTAGACCTATAAATCCTGTTTTATATAGCTAATACTGATATTATTATCTAAATTTCCTTCTGGAATGCCCAGTTCTAACAAACTAGCATAAAGCCTATATGAAAAACAATCTGTGAAACAATGAAAATGATGATTTCCTATGTATTTTGAAGTAAAAGTGATGGTTAATTTTCAGAAATCTTCATGAATACATAGATTTGCTGCTCTTTCTGAATTATAAATCTCTAACAAATATAAAGGTCATTTTGAATCAATGGACCCAATGACAGTGGGACATGGATATTAAAAATAGAAGTACTTCAGTGAATCATTTTACAACAAAGCAAAAACAAACCATTTAAGCCTTTCAGATTTAAGGCATGAAGCCTATAAGGTTCATGCTTAGGGAGGGCCCATCTGGCCTCTCTACAAAAGGGATAGTTTGTACATATGGGCCATAACATATGCATAGTTAGCTGAACCAACCCCTACAACTAAATAGTAATTAGCATGGGGCTGTTTTTTTATGGCTACTAGCATACTAGCAAGTCCTTCCTGACCAATATCCAAATGGACATATGATTACATAAAATGGGTAGTTTACATTTGCAAGCATTTATTTGCGTGCAAAAATGTAGGATTTGTTTAGCTGCTGCCAACTAAAGAACTGAGACCCATATGTTACCCCATAAACTTACCGGTTAGCAATTTGTTATAAGCAATATGCAAATATTATGGTAAGCATTCAGAACATTTATTCAATGAACCTTATGTTGTAAATGGAAACAGTATGTCAGAAAATTTTGTAATTGCTATTTCACCACTGGTCCCCTTTTATGTGTAGCTCAATGTTTCTGAATTCTATAATTTTCAACTACAGAATCAATGTCAATAGTTTTTAATATCAAGTAATTCATGGTTCAGTTTTGTTGTTGTTGTTTTGGATGGGGGAGGGTTGTTGGTGAAGTGAAATTACATGGTAAAGCTCTTCTATCCAGAGATTGTATAATTCCTACCAAATTACTGTGATGGTATTGTTAGGTGCTATTGAGTTATCTCTGAACCATAGGGAGCCTATGCACAATAGAATGAAACACTGCACCATTCTGTGCTATCCTCACAATTACTCCTATGCCTGAACCCCGTGATGCAGCCACAGCGTCAATCCATCTCAGCGAGGTCCTTTCTCTTTTTATGCTGCCCTTCAACTTTATTAAAAATAATGTCCTCCAGGCACTGGTCTCTCCTGACATGTCCAAAGTATGTCAGATGAAGTCTTGTCCTCCTTGCCTCTAAGGAGCACTCTGGCCTTACTTCTTCCAACAACACAGAGTGGTTTGCCCTGTTCCAACATTAGGTAGAGCACAGGGCTTGTAGGCCATGAAATGAATAAGGCCCAGTGCCTTTGGGCAGGAGATCAGTAGAGAGTGCAGTGTCCTTTGGGCATTTATCAGTGATAAAAGGAGTTTGCAACACTTCTCTGAGCAGGGCAGAGGCCTTAAGACGACACAGCTTAGAAGAGACTGGATGAAAGACCTATATCAGTGGTTCTCAACCTTCCTAGTGCTGTGACCCTTTAATACAGTTCCTCCTGTTGTGGTGAACCCCCAACCATAAAATTATTTTTGTTGCTACTTCATAACTATAATTTTGCTACTGTTATGAATCAGGCGAACCCTGTTGAAGGGTCATTCGACCCCCAAAGGGGACACGACCCATAGTTTGAGAACCGCTGATCTATATCCTTATCATTTTGTAACATGTCACCTTTTCTATTAAATGCCCATAGTCATGAGTTTCGTCTCTGTGTTTTGGGTGGCCACTGCAATGGATTACAGAACCGAACATACAAAAGTAAAGTGCCATGGAGAGAGGATTGGTGTCAGAATAAAGAAAGTTGGAGTGTAGAGGCATGTGTAACCTCTGGCTCAGAGAAATCAGCGTTGTTGAACTGGGGTGGAATTGGTTTCTCACCCCACCCCTCAGCCCCCTGTGAAGGTAGAGGATATCACACATAGCCCCATGCTATTTCATATAGTGGAAAATCATGAAAATGTACGTAAAACTGAAGATAGTATGCAAGGTTTCAATGTGATTTGAGGCACTAATCCATAGAGGAAATTTAACATGCACACATGATAGAGAATATTAGACACTGAAGTAGTTACATAATCCGGTGTCAATATGAGCATTTGAGGATTAGAGTGGAGTCTAGGCTGTCAATCAGGATATAGCCAATGAGGCCTCTGTGTGGGTCTGGCTTTCTCCTGAGAATTCTGGGAAATCTGGTTTTTCCTCCTTGCAGGCGGGAGAGACTCTGCTTCACTCCCTTGGATACTCACTACTGACAAGGCTGACTCCCTGCGAGACAGCCCTGAGGAGAAGCCACATGGACCTAACCTGATACAGCCCTGGGTGCTGGAGCAGCCACAGGGAGACCGCTGCCAGCACTGAGATGCTTACAACACCCCTGGATCCACAGACTTTCTACCCACTGGCCTGTGATTGCCCTGCATTAGATGTCATTGCATGTGTTTCACGACTCTGGAGAGGACTTTATAGACTGGTATTGGACATATGCACTAATATCAGATTTATGGCTTGGATTGAACTAACTCGGTTGGGATGTTTTCTTAATGTACAATTATCCTTTATATAAAACTCTCTTATACCCATGTGCATGTCTATGAATTTGTTTCTCTAGTCTGCCCAGACTAACACAGACATTAACAATAAGCGAAGACTTAACAAATGTGCATATGAAAGGAGTGGATCAGATCAAACCAAGCCAAACTTGAAACCATCAAGTGGACTTTGTCTAATAGCAACCCTATAGGACAGAGCAGAACTGCCCCTGTGGGTTTATAAAACATTAACTTTTTATGATGAGTAGAAAGCCTCACTTTTCCCCACAGAGCTGCTGGTTTTGAACTGCTGACCTTGTAGTCAATAGCCCAACACACAACCCACTACACAATTATGGTTCCTGAAAGTCATGGATTTGGATAAAGCCATATTACAAGTGTAATTTGAGTCTGATATCTCTATTCTAGACATTAAAATATAAAGAGTAAGTTTCTATTTTTTAGAGCTTTAAAATTCCTCAGGCTAAACACTAATTAGAGAAAAAAGAAAATAGCTTTAAGGTAAAAAAATCAGAATTATGTAATTCAGTAGATTTGTTAATGCAGGAATCCATTATGATTTTGAGGCATAAGAGTTTCTTTTCACTAATTTCTCATCTGCTTTATGAATACTGGAAAACAATGGTGTGGAGACCCACATCTGTCTCCCTCTGGCTTCCCTATTGCCAGCAGGCAGAGGTCAGACATGTGGCCACTGTCCATCTTTTTTTACCTATTCTGATACCGACCATTCCTCCAAAGACAGTCTACTTTTAAGCTGAGCTCAATAATCATTGCAATGGTCACACAGATTCACAAAAAACACACTGACATCAAACACGAGCTCACTGCCAATGAGCCGATCCCAGCAACCCTGTAGGAGCGAGCAGATGTCCTTGTGGGTTCCTGAAGCTGGAGATCTTTATGGTAGTAGCAATTCCGATCTTTCTCCCATGGAATGGCTGGTGGTTTCAAACTGCTTATTTTGCAGTTAACAGTCCAATGCATAATCCACTCCCATTCATGATTAAAGGAAATTATTAGGGAAATTAACAGGATGCTACAAGCCAGGATTGGTAAACAGCAAGGGGACAAACATTGGTGTACATCAGCACCTCTCCTCAGGCAGCAACCAAGCCTCTTCTTCAGTCCCTCAGCCCTGTGCTCCTTTGGCTTCTTCCTCTGTGGGCCAGGAAGTCAGCCCTGCTCTGCTTCCCAGTCTCCATGTCTTTGCATTGCTCCACTGCTTTCTCATGGTCTCCTTGTCTTAGCCTCAGCCTGGGTCCTTTCCTCTGTCCCATGGTCGCTAAGTCACAGCCTCTGGTGCCTCTGTCCTGTCCCCCTCCACTCCATACAGTGATCTCAAATACGCTTTATTTTTTATGGTCCTTGGGATTTCTCTGTGTTCCTGAGATGGCTCTTACACACAGAAGAATGACTTTGGTGGAGGTGTGACTTTTGTCCTTCAACAACAGACCACACCAGCAAGAAAGCAAAGGGTAAAGAAGACTTGAAATACTCAAAACCAAACTCACCCCCATCTAGTCAATGCCTCCTCATAGTGACCCTATAGCATAGGTCAGAACAGCCCGTGAGCATCAGAGCCTGCTACTCTTTCTAGGAGGAGAAATACCCAGCTTTGTCCTGGGGAACACTTTGTGGTTTCCAGCTGCTGACTATTTGGTGTGCAGCCCAATGTGTAACAGATACACCACCAGGGCCCAGTAGAGACTTAATCCCACCTTAATCTTTTTCATTAGCATAGCCGAAAACACTTTTTAAATTTAATTTTATTTAAAGATTATACTGGGGTCTCTTACAGCTTTTATAAAAATCCACACATCAATTTTATCACACATATTTGTACATATGTTGCCATCATCATTTTTTAAACATTTACTTTCTATTAGAGCCCTTGGTATCAGCTCCTTTTTTCCCTCCCTTGCCACCTCCCATCACCGTGACCTGTTGATAAAGTATAAATTATTATGATTTTCATATCTTGCACCGACTGCTGTTTCCTTTCACCCATGTTTCTGGTGTTAGTCCCCCTGGGGGCAGGGGTGGGGCGTGTTCTGTGTTGATCATTGCAATCTGTTCCCCCCACTCCGGTCCTGTTGCTTTCTCCTCAGCCTTGTTCCCCATGCCTATCTTATATCAGTAGGCAAACCAACAATAACCGAGTCAAAAGAAAAAGAAAGCAAACGAATGGATAAAAAAATAATTTAAAAACTAGCAAAAAACACATAAAGGCATACACAATTCCAGGTCATTCTGCTGATCTTTATGACTATCTCCCCACAGGTCCTGGGGCTTCCAAGAATTGCCCCTCCTAGACTGAAATCCATTTGGGGGAGCCGCAGGGGATTTGTGGTTTTGGTTTGCTCCTGCTGCTGATCTGTTATGTTCCTTTCTTGTTTCGCCCCACTGTAGATAGGGTCACGAGCCCACTCTCCACCGTGTGTCCCAATATTGTTCTCTGTCGTGGTATGTCCCAGCAAGGGGACATCATGTCTCGAGCTTTAGTCTGCCCTAAGGTCCTCTCTGTGCCTTAGCAGCTCTGTGCAGGGATGTCATCCTCCGGGCTTGGTGTGCGGATTTGGGGTCTAGACCCTCACTCTCTCTTTTTCTTTCTAGATTTGCTTCTGTATGAGTGTGGCAGGCTAGCCCCTCTCCCTATGTAACTTTACTGTTGTTTTCTGTAGCACATACTTCTAGGGAGGGGGTCAGTTTGGCTCTGATAAGGGCTGGCCCTGAGACCCTCTCTGTTCATGAATTGCTCCAAATAGTTACCTTGCCCTCAAAGTTTAACATGGGATTATAGCCACAGGCAGAAGCTAGAAGGGATTACAGTTAGAAGGACAATACTTATTGACTGTATCTAAAATAGGAAAGTGAACTTTGCAATGTATCCACTCAATTTTGGCATGTGAGAAGTAGAAAATACAGTAAACTTCTGACTATATTATTATTATGTGCCTAGTATTATTTTAAAATTATTTTTTATTATAGACATCATTATAAAATGGTACTTTTCTTTTATTTATTTTAATCTTTTTATTAGGGGCTCATGCAACTCTGATCACAATCCATACATCTATCAATTGTGTAAAGCACATTTGTACATTCATTGCCCTCATCATTCTCAAAACATTTGCTCTCCACTTAAGCCCCTGGCATCAGCTCCTCATTTTCCCCCTCCCTCCCTGCTTTCCCCTCCCTCTTGAACCCTTGATAATTTATAAATTATTATTTTGTCATATCTTGCACTGTCTGGATCCATTTTTTTTCTGGATCCATTTTTAACAATAATGCTTAGGCATCAGCAATTAAAAGCATTATCACAATTTCCTTAGATTTCTTAACATTTTTGTAAAAATTAAAATTCCTTCAGTTGGGTGAGAAAATATATCTATATATATTTTTTTAATGGCCTAAAAACAATCCACTGGCTCATAGTACTTTAAGACTAGTTCTGACTTCTCATATGACTTAATCCAGAATCTAAAAATTCCATACGGATTTTCAATTGCTTGCTTTCTGTCTTGCTTGCCTTCACTGGGGACTTTGAGCATTTTTCTCTCATGCTGGCCTCATTCTCAGGCTTCGTCCCGACATGACGGTGAGACGGCTGCTGAAGGGACAAATCTCACATTTCAATACCTTTAGCTCAAGTGGGAAAACTTCTGTTACTCATAGGCTCCAGCAAATATCACTTTTCCCCTTATCAATTTTGCCTTCCTGAGATGGTACTTTTACATCTGCCAGACACATCCATATCCTGTAGTTCTAGAATAATGCCTGGTACAAGTAAATCATTAGGTTAAACCTTTTGAATCAGTGAATACATGATTTAATATAGCCTTTTCAATTTACACAACTGGGAATGAGAATGAATGTTAATCCAAAGAAAATGTATTTCTGTGATTGTAACAAGGGGAATGGATGCAAAACCAAGATCCTCAGAAAAGGATAAAGAAGGCTAAGGATGGAGGCAGGTCGGACCTCTGCCTCCTAGAAATCAGCATTGTGCTCGCGTGGAGTCTAATAAAAGAGGGATCCATGAATTTTCAAACCTTTTCGTATACTCAACAACTAGGGGGTAAAGCAGGCTTGTATTTAGGTGATATTTGAAAGAAGCACTGGATCAAAATCATCATTGTTTTTGCTGCTTTTATTACTACAGACAAAATACAATTAGCAATCGTTCTTGAAGAAAATGATTGTCTTTTTAAAATTAACAAGTTTGCTACTAAATTTTATGACAAATTAAGCAAAAGCAGGAATATTTTATACCAAGAAACTAAAACTTGGTCTTTTTTTCTACAAATATTACACTCACTTCTGTATGTCACATATATCTAGCTCCAATATCCTCCAAACAACACATGTTTAGAAATCCTCATTTTTATATTACTATTTATGTAATCTCTTCGTTAATTTCTAAGAGCTTTTTGACACTCAATCAATATATATAATTTGTCTTAAAGATGGCATATTAAAGTTATTTAGAATACACAGATAATACATAGAATACATAGAGAATAAAGATATTTAGAATACCTAGAATACATATACAGTGAACCCTCGCCACTTCGTGCTTCGACTTCCGCGGCTTCACTCTATCGTGGTTTTTGCGTAACAGCGCATGCTCTGTCATTACTGCCACTGATTGGCTCATACTGTACATGCTTGATGCCATAAATAATATAATAAATGATAATTGTAATGTCCAAAATGTTTTACTGTATTTTCCCTTTTTCGTTTAATAAATTGGGTAATACGAGTGTAATGGTGACTAAAGGGTGTTTTTTCATGTCCTCTATGCTCTAACTACGAAAATATTTGATTTACAAATAAGGAATCCTACTTCGCGGAATTTCATTTATCACGGTAGGGTCTAGAACCGATTACCCGCAATAAACGAGGGTTCACTGTATCTGATCATATGTTGGATATGATCATTCCAGTATCAGAATTTTATAAATTTGTTCTTATTACCAGTACAAAATTCTGAATACATATATATATTTAATTTGCATATATATAATGCTCACGTTATCTCTAGAATTTAATGCAATAAAACTTGAAATTTACAATGGCATTTTCAAAATAAACAAAGAAGACCTTGAACCTAATTACAGGAATTTTATTTTATAACTTTTTTATCTTGGAAAATGATTTCAGAGACTACAAATATTTAAACTTTGTCCCTCTCTATATACCATGATTGTTACTATCTAATCCTTAAATTTCAATAATGCAGGAAAAAGCTTTATAAAAGCATTTGTGAGATGGTTTTATAATTACATGAATATTTATTAAAATCCCTTGGAATAAATAATGATACATAGCAAATGTTAAATAATTTTTGACTATGATACTTTTTGTATTATTATTACTACTATGTTAAAAATGTCCTTTCTAAGACAGATATATATAGTTGGTCTATACGTAGAGGATGATTCTTCATGGGCACAATGGTTAATTTCTCTGATGGTAGCAGAAAGATTGGTGTTTAAATCCACCAGTGGCAACATGGAAGAAAGGCCTGCTAATCTGTTCCCATAAAGATTACAATTTAGGAAAAGTTTTTATTGTGAAATCCTATTCTGCCTGATAGGCTTGTTATGAGTCAAAACTAAATATCACACAACAACAACTTTGAGAGAAAGTTCTTAATGCATTCTATTGACTCAAACTACTTCATATACTTCATCAAATGCAATTATGCTTTTAGCAAACAATATCAAATACACTATGGACTCCGGAATAGCAAACCAATCCAACTTATAGGAACTACAGACAGACTCCTCCCTAGAAGTGAGAATGGTGAGATTATGCTTAACAGACTTTGGGCACGCTGTCAGGAGAACTCAGTGGAGAAAAGCTTTATGTTTAGTAAGATAGAGAAGGAGAAACAGAGGAAGGCCTTCAAGAAGATGGATTAATATAGTGGCTCCAATAACCAACTTAAACATAGCAATGACTATGAGGATGGAGCAGGAGTAGAGCCTTTATTTCTAGGGTCACTATGAGTTGAACAGCATCTAACAAGGTTTCAGAGTAGAGTTCCAGGAAATAAAGAATTTTTGGTCTGCAAACATGAGTATCCACCCAACACTCAACAAATTAAGACTATCATGAAATTATAAATTGTCTCAGTCACACTCAAAAATGTTTTTAATAATTAACATACTGTATTCTTAGTTTTTTTTCTGGGAATAGCAATGATCATTATGGTAAAAAAAAATAACTTTAATTTAAAAATACAGTCCCTCATCTAGGAAGTGGTTCAAAATTTTCAAAATCTCAGTTTAGAGTATTCCAACAAAAGAAATCAAACCATAAAAAGCTAGTGCTGCGAAAAGAGACAAGAGGAGAGTAGGAAGGGAGGAGAAGAATGGAAGGACAGAAGAGGAAGAAAGGAAAGAAGTTCTCTGGGGTTGTCCTCCTACTGTTGCACCTGACTCACATCAAGGAGAAAACCCTGGGAGTGGAGCATGTACTTTGGCCCTACAAACACTATACTGAAAGCATACTAACCCCAAGAGAAGATGGATGCAAACACACATAGCTAGATCTCCATGGGATGCTAGGCCCACAGATGTAGAAAAGAGACAAGGATTTTCCCCCAAAGCCTACTGAAAGAGAGTCTTCCCCTAGAGTTAGCACCTGGCTTCCAAACCAAGGTGAATATAAATTTCTGTGAAAGCCAACTACTTGTTTCATTTTTGTTATAGCAACATTAAGCCAGAACTCCTTATACTTTTCACAGTGGAGAAGTTCAATACATCAGCCAAACCATGAGCTGACTGTGGAACAGACAATTCGTTGCTCATATGCGAGTTCAGATTGTAGAGGAAGAAACTTAAAACAAGTCTAAACTAGCTAAACTATATATGATTTTGAGTAAAGCCCATCAGATATTCAAAAGTATTTCAAGAACTGATATGAAGCTTTGAATACTAGTGACCGAAGACCTAATGAGACATCAAGAATATCATACATGATTTTAAAAGGCAAGACAGAAAGAACAAAGCAAGTGTCAAAAAAAACAAAACACTTCTGAAACTTGCTGCAAATCACAGAGTAACTAAGGCAAATTGAAGAAATGGTGAAGTCAGAGTTGAATGGGGAATTTCAAAGGGCAACTCAAGAAGACAAAGGATAATAATGAAATATGAAAATACCTGGAGTTAGAAAGCATAAAAGGAAGTCTTCAGTATATTTTAAACTGAAATAACTGAAGAAAACTCTCAAGCCTTGAGTTGCAATATTGAAAGATTCTATGGACAAAATAATGAATTATAATGGATATTTTTTAAAAAGGTGGAAAGAATACACAAAGTCACTGTACCAAAAAGAACTAGTTAACACTCAACCATTTCTAGAGGCAGAATATGACCAAGAACCAATGATACTAAAGGAAGAAGTCCAAGTTGAACTGAAAGCATTAGCCAGAAACAAGGCTCCAGGAAATGGAAGAAATGCCAGTCAAAAAGTTTCAGCAGGTTGCTGAAGAACTGGAAGTTAAAGAGATCAAACAATGCAATCCACTGGGTATATCTGTTGCAAAAGACCTCTTTAAATTTCTTTTAAGGTTGTTTTTTGAGGATTAAAGTGAGTCTGACCCAAGTCTTGGTTTCAATCACCTCATAAACACATGAAAGTTGGGCATTGAACAAGGAAGACAAAAGAAGGATTGATGTATTTGAATTATGGCACTGCCAAAGAATATTGAAAGTACTATGGAAAAAAAAAAAAAAAGTACTATGGACTGCCAAAGGGACAAATCTGTCTTGTACAGCCCAAATTCTTCTTAGGTGCAAGGATGGCCAGACATTGTTTCATGTATTTTGGACATGTTATCAGCAAAGACCAAACCCTGGAAAAGGATATCATGCGTGGTAACGTAGACCAAAGAAACAAACAAACAAAAAACCCTCACTGTCATTGAGTTGATGCCTACTTACATGACCTTATAGAATGGAGTAGAACTGCCCCTTTGAGTTTCTGAAACCGTAACATTTTATGGGAGTAGAAAGCCCTGTCTTTCTCCAGTGGAATGTCTGTTGGTTTTGAACAGCTAACCTTGCAAAGCACAGCCCACTAAACACAATGCTACCAAGTCAAGTAGGGGGAGCAGCCAAAAAGAGGAAGACTCTTGACATGATCAATTGACACAATGGCTGAAACAATGGGCTCAAACAGAACAATTGTGAAGATTGCCCAGGACCAGGCAGTCTTTGTTCTGTTGTACACATGGTTGCTATGATTTAAAATCGACTAGACTGCACCTAACAACAACTTGAATTTTGGTCAAACATATCCAATTGCCTATCTAACACTTTAGATTCTGTCTCTCAACTACTTCAAGCTTAATTAACCTAAAACTTCATCCATCAGCACCTTGCCACATGTTTTGCCCAATATGATTCTTTGTCTTGTTTGTAAAATGCCAAATGACACCAAGGATTATTTTGTGTAATTTTATAAAAAGAATGCTATATTTAAACAATCCAAAATTTTGTGACTCTATATCATCTTTTCCCCATGTATCTTAATTTATTAAACTTGTCTCAGCTGAAAGCAACAAAACCCCAATTTAGATCACAATACATTTAATTGTATTAAACACATAACTCTCCATTTTTATGCATATTTCAGAAAGCATGTTAGCTTATCAAAATACAAACTGTCATACACTGACTATACTAGGTTTCTTTTAGTTTTATCTTGGTCATCATAAAATCTACAAGAAGTAATACCATATCCACAATTCTTCTCTCTAAAAGATTTAACATCTTAGGAACTCTCTTGAAAATATATTCATTGTTTTTAGCATTGCTTCTTCAATTTCATATGAAATTTATGTTTATCACATGATTGCTCACCCAATTATACGACAAAATAAAAGGCGTCATCAAATAGTTTAATAGGAATATAAGAAAATGTAGTTTGGTTCATCAAATGATGCAGAAAATAATGTGACAACAAAATATCTGATTGCAAGTAAGATATTAGTTGTACTAGAATCTGCATCCTCATCCTTCAAGACAAAAGGAAAGTATAGAACCTTGCAAGTATAGGTAGAAGAATATGGTTACAGTAATATCATCATTTTTTAAATAACATAATGGTAACAGAACATAAAATACTTAAGCTCAAATCTTGAATGTGACAGACTCCAAGTTGTGTAAGGCAAAGACAACACCACGTTCAAATTAGTATTTTTCTTTCTCTTTCTTTATTTTTTTTAAAATCATTTTATTAGGGGCTCATACAACTCTTATCACAATCCATACATACATCAATTGTGTAAAGCACATTTGTACATTCATTGCCCTCATCATTCTCAAAACATTTCCTCTCCACTGGCATCAGCTCCTCATTTTTCCCCTCCCTCCCAACTCCTCCCTCCCTCATGAACCCTGGGTAATTTATAAACTATTATTTTGTCATATCTTGCACTGCCCGATGTCTCCCTTAATCCTGTTTTCATGTTTACTACATCATTTAAAATAATGATTTAGCAGATTATAAGGGGGAATGATTCATCTGAGGGGGTTTTGTCTGGTCTAATGGAGAAGAAAAGATCAAATGAAGGTGAATGAGGAAGAAAGACAGGTGTTTTGTGTGAAGTAAGTGTTATCTATATATTTACATACCAAATTACTATAGACTTTCTTATTGTGAATTATATCTAATAAATCATTCCATTAAATAATTTTCTTAACATAAATAATTAAAATATACAGCCATAACATGGTTTTGTCCACATATACCCAGCCGAATCTTCCAAATATAATCCCTCAAGATATTTTATTATATTTGCACGTACTTTTCAATGTTGGTTAACTTGAACCATATCTTAGCAAAAATAAGATCAGTCATCTATCTCCTTAAGGCAAAACAAAACAGGGAGAAGGAATGAATACCAGAGACCCTTGCCGCTCCTCTAAGCATCTCTGCTGGCCCAGGCAAGCAGTGATAGACCTCGAAAGCTACAGCACACAAACTGACATTATGTCCACGGGTTATCATTATCATCTTTTCTTTCCTTCTTAAACCCGATCGATCTCTCCCCACCACAATGATGCTTCAGGGCATCTGCTTCACTGCTGGGGAGTGATTGACCATTGAGTATCATTAAAGATGGTAGGTAGGAAGGAAGTGGGGAGTGTAGCAAAGTGTGGGGGAGGGTGGACATAGACTAAAGACAAGGTCAGAAGCAGCCACAAGTTCTAGCTCCTCCTTGTGTCTTTTTATCCCTCCTGGATTGTAGTGACCTTTCACTCAGGAGCCAGCTGGAGCTGGGAGAGATTTAATTGAATGGATTCCTCAGATGTGTTTGGAGTACGGGTGATGATGAAGAAAGGAGGAGGGGAGGAAAGCTGGAAATGATGGTGAAAAGAGAGAAGGGAGTGGGGGTGGCGATGCAGGGAGGGACTTCCCATGACCTTCAAAGGCTAATTGCTGGGCTGTTCCTAGGCTCTTATTGGCGCTTGACTTGTACAGGGCTCCTGTAGTCTGGTCTAGCCAAAGCTCTCCAGCCCCCTCCCTGAACCCAGGCTTCAGAAATGCAGCACAGGCAGCCCTCCCCTGTGACCTCCAGTCCAATCAATAGCAGCCCAGCCAAAGTGGCTGCATCTTCCCTCTGCCCCTCTTGGGCAGAGCTACATTAACAGGCTCTGTTCATCCAACTTTCCCAAACCTTTCTCATTAATTTGAACCTAGTGGAAATAAAAAAGATGGGGTACAGAAGCACTGATGTGTGAGTGGGTGTGTGCATGTGCATGTGTGTGTGTGTGTTTCAGTTTTCCTCAATGTTAGTTTAATGGAATAAAATCGAAGCCAGCAAGAGAAATCAAACCTCTCCTCTGGCACTTTCCTCTCTTTCTTGTTTCTATTGTTTGCTTCTGAAATTATAAATCACACAGAGTAACAAGATTAAGAGTTTATCCACGAACACTGCCCCTCCCTAATTCTCCCCCCTCTCTAAACCCTGTCTTTATGGGGCTGTGTGTGTGTGTATGTGCACATGTGTGGGGTTTTTTTTTTGTTTTTTTGAACATAAGTAAAAAGGAGTGAGTGAATGTCAGCTGAGTTAAATGGGTGACAGGGGAGATGGAAAGAAGAAAATTCATCCCTTCTTGTCTTTGAGAGCAATTTAATTAGGCCTGAGCCCCCTGTGAGTAAGTAAGAAAAAGGCTGGGGGTGGCTTGCCTAGGCTTCCTCTCAAGGCAAAAGCGGCCTTGGACACTGCATAAGTGCCCATACACACACACAAAGGATTTTTAAAGGATCATGTAAGGAGATCAACCGATAAGCAGCTAATTTTGTGTACTTAGGGAGCAAACGAGCAAGTGCACTCTCACAGGAGTACCTAGACTAATGGGATTAAGAAAAGAACAGAAAGGGGAGGGAGGAAAGAGCTTAAGCATTTCACTATTAATGGTAATCACTAAATTTAAAGATTTTTATTACTTGACAAGATGGATAGCTGTAGCTCTGGGGAAGTCTATGTGTCTGTGAATGTGGATATGTGGATGTGTGAGTATGTTTATGTGGCTGTGCATCACTGAATAAGCATGTGTGTGAAATACGAGTTTATTTATCCATACACATACAACTATGGACTTTTAAAAATGGAGCACTCAGTTATTTTGAAAATTTTCCTAAGAAACCACTTTTACACTAATTGGAATCTGTGGAGAGAAACCTCATATTTTGTTCAAATGGATTTCCTGAAATATCCTTTGATTTGGGAAATGTGACTGATCTGCCAGATTTCTTGATAAGAAATGAAATGAGCCGTTGTCCTTCAGGATATCATAGACATGAAAGGGGGGGTTTATGGTTAATGCCATCAGATAGAAGGGTCTTCCTTTGAAAAGAGAAGTCCATCAGCCTCAGGGAAGGTTGAAATCTGAATTCGTCTTTAAATCCACTGAAGCAGTTAAAGCTGGCATGGAGCAGTGATAGATTTCTTTTTTTTTTTTCCAAAGCAGTAATTACAAAATAAATGGCAATACATAATGGGACGTTTGATAATAAAATGTTAATAGTTCAATACTTCAACATTTGGATTTTACTTTTAGGTTCTAATGGCAGTGTTTGATGAAGGAGTCAGGAGTGAATCCAAAGGTTAAAACTTATATGTTTGGACCACAGTGTGGGATATTAGATTTTTAGTAACATGATTAATTTAGTCATTCATATAACATGCAAATGCCACTAACGGAAAAGGAAAAGCAAGAGGGAAATAAAATCAATAACAGGGACATACAAGAGGAAATGAACAGAGTCAGAAACAAGAAGAAAGGAAATCTGGGTCACTGACCTCAGGCACGAGTGAATGCGAAAGAACGTAGCCGTGATTAAGCAAAGGGAAGCAATGCAATGCAGGATGCTGGGCCTCACTGAAGGACAGTAGGCACTTGAGCAATCACAGTGGCAAACCATAACAATAGGTTTATCCCATTAGAAGTTCTTTGCCTATAGAAGTCCTATCTTCAAACTCCCCAAACTATTGATCAATACTTTTACTCTTACCAACCCTGCGGTGCATTCCTGGATTGCATATTCATATCTTCCATCCTGTGTATCCTTATAATAAGGGATTGTACACTGTGGTTGGTGCATTTAAAATTCTGCAACGAATATTCTCAGAAAATTTAGTAAAAATGTAATAGAAAAGAGCTGTGAGAAGAAAAGATAAAAGATAAGATTAGAAAAATGTTGCAAAGTAGTGTCCTTCTATGCAGAGGAAAAGAGTAAGGGAGATAAGAGAAGAAAAATTGAAAGAAAGGAAAAAACCAGTAAGGGTGAGAACTGGAAGACTAAAGAGGATGAAAGGCACAGAATGGACTGATAAAAAAGAGTGGGAATGGTGATAATGCATTTAATATGGTCTAAATATGACCCATCCCCTATGTCTTTTAAGATTATTCTAGCTTCAGTTACCACAGAGAAGTAAAATAACTTTATTCTTAGATTCACACACTAATGCTAGTCAGAAATTGCTCAGATGAAGAAAAGAGAACCATCATAAATTTCTTTACATGCAACCAGAAAAATAGAAATACACCGTTATATGATATCAAATGGTATGCATTAACTCATGATTTATGAATGCTATGGGGTCAATACAATTTTAGAAAAAAAATCGACTGAAAGAAAAATTCCTTTTAGAAATTCAGGGCTTCCTTAAAATAAGCGATCAAAATTCTCAAATAGAGGCATCTCTTATAGCTTGATTATATATCAATCTGGAATAAGAACTAGCCAATGGGTTTACTGACTAACATGCAGGTATTTTGCAAAATGAAAATACTGCTAAATTTTCAATACCTCCATGATTGCTAAATTGTTTTTAAAATGGCATCCTGTTTGCTTGGCCAATAATTTACATACACATATTTAATAATTAACTACATGTGCATTTTTTAACATTCCTTTCTTGACCCTACCATTGCACTCACAAAATAATATAAAAAAGAATGCTACACAGATACTTCGTAGGTGATTGATATTGAAAATGAAATGATTTTCCATTTTAAAGTTTTAATTTTACTAAAAGTGCATTAACTGTATGAATTCCAGCTCCTTAAAATAAATCAACTCAGTATAGGTTAAAAATCATAGACTTAATATATCTCCTCCACCTCCATGTGAACCAGCCCAAAATGAACATTGTATTTTAGCTAAAAGACTTTGAAAGTAAAGATACACTCTACACTCTTTCTTTTATAAGCTCTGACTAAGTACACATGATATACAGTGATCTTAGAGCATGGCATATATTTTTGTACCCCATTGTGAATAGAGAGTCACATAGAAAGAATTGCAATCACATAGCTCTGATATAGCAACGCTAAGAGGAAATGATATAACTCAGCATTAGATTGCACCCTCAAGAAATCATGTTGAATTTCACAATAGGTAAGCATCGTGACAAATCCTTCTGAGTATGATGAAAGAAGCTTGCAAAAATAGCATAATAGTGCATCCTGGATAACCTCTCAGATACATCAATTTTGTTCTTGGGACCTTTCTGGTATTATATTGAACTACAGAGAGAGCAAGATACTACTTCAAGCACCTCATCAATCCTGCTAAGCCAGTGTCAATAAGCTTTGCTTAATACCAACTTTAGCAATTGTTTACAAATGTAAAGTTGTACTTTTAAGTTCTGAAAGTTCATTAATCTTATGGTGGTAGTAGTATTTATTAGGGGAAGTACCCAGACTTTCATATATCATTTAAAATATAGAAGCTCTTTAGAGTGGTGTTCTTTTCATATTTTTATACATTCCATAAAGTTCTTTGTCTAATTAATATTATTTAAAGGTACATATGTGAAGCAGAACAGAGATTTAATTTCCCTACAAATACTGTTGCAAAATCTTTGAATCCTACATTCATTTATTCATTCATTACTTTTTTTATGCTATATCTACTAAATGAGTTATTTCTATGTGACTAAATATGTGTGCTTTTCTCATAGTTCTAGCATGGATCACTATATCTGACATACAGTAGCAAAGAATAAATATATATTCTTAATTTATGGTACAGATAGGCAATACTGGCATAAAATTTGAAATTGAGAATTTTAAATTTAAATTGTTTCTTTTATGAATTCCAGCAGTAAATTATCATTCACATCATGAGATACAATATAACCAATTTTGTTGTTAGCTACCCTTAGCTTGACTCAGATTCATAGAGAACCCATGAATTTGCTGTATAGAACCTCTCTATAGGGTAGAAAAGCTCTATCAGGTGTTCTTGGTTGTACTACCGAGTGGTACTGTGGAAAAAAAGGTCATATATTTTCTTCCTTTAAAATCACAGCACCTAACCTATCCACTGTCGTTGAGTTGATTCCAACTCATTATAACTCTAACTGGACTTTCCAAGAAAAGTAAATCTTGATTGGAGCATATAACTTCGTTTTTTTTTCCTCCTAAGAGCATGCTGGATTTTAACCCAAATACCTAACCCACATTGCCACCTAACAAATTAAATTAATGATAGGTGGGTCAGGAGATTATCTTGTATTACATGTGTGAATCTGATATAGTTATCAGCATGCTTATTAGGTCAAGGCAGTCGGTCGATCAAAGGAGCACAATGATAGAAGTATAGGTTGAAGATAATGAGGGTCTAAAGGATGTGCATAACATCTAGAAGCTGAAAAAGCATCTAAACAAAATGCTCAGAATTGATTCATTTGACTGTCTCAAGCCATTATATTTGTAATTTTTCATAACAATAGAAAAGTAACTCAGTGGCATTTTTGTCATATGTAGCAGTGTGATATTTGATACCTATAACATAAACAGAGGGAGAAAAAGGACTACAGTTGCAATGTACTTATGGTTGGAATATTATTGTTGGAAGGTCGATTGTGTTCAATATTATGTATACTATTAACACTTTGAAAGTGATTAAAAAGAAAGCAAAACATATAGCTAGTATCGTAATAGAGAAGATACCTAAAGTATCACAAAAAATACCTAAGTATCTCTTCATATTTAAAATAAGAGCAATAAAAACCTGTTTTGAAACTGATTTTGGCAGCAATTGTACAATACTGCTTGATGTGATTAAACTATCAAATAGCATATCTGTAAGAGCTCCCAAAAATTATATCAGGGGGGGATTTCAACCACCAAGAGAAAATTCCTAACCCCCCAAATCCAGACCCAAATGGCTTCACCAGGGAAATTCTACCAAGTATTCAGAGAAGAGCTGTAACCAATTCTACGTAGGCTCTTCCAAAGTAAAGAAAAGGACAACAAACTCCTGAACTCATTGTGTGAAGCAAATATCAACCTGACACCTGAACCACACAAGACAGCACAGAGATAGAAAACTATAGTCCAATATGCCTTAGGAATACAACTGCAAAAAATTCTCCACAAAGTCCTGGCCAATGGAAGCCAACAATATATCAAAAAATAGTACACTATAATCAAGTGGAATTAATGCCAGATATGCAAGGATTGTTCAACTTTAAAAAAACTATCAGTGTAAATCCAACATATAAACAAAATGAAACATAAAAACCACATGATCACATAAATTGATACAGACAAGGCATTTGACGATATGTAACACCCATTCCTGATTTTAAAAACTCAACAAGATAGGAATAGAACAAAAATGTATCAACACACAAAGGTCATATATGAAACAAAAACCAAAAACCTAACACCACCCTGAATGAGAGGAAACTGAAAACATTCCCAGTGCAGACAGGAACAAGACAAAGATGTCCCTTATCACCGCTCTTATTCAACTTTGTGCTGGAAGTTTTAGCCAGCGCCATTAGAAAACCAAAATAAACCAAAATAATCAAAATAGGCAAAGAAGTGACTCATGAAATAAAATAGTTCCAGATCACTGTCTGATGTTGTGGACGCCAAAGCAGAGGCACAAGGGACTGTGGCACAGAGACTGTAGGACAGAGTACAGGGGCCAGAGTACAAGAGCAGAGACCAAGGCAAGTAAATCATGAGACAGGACACAGGAGCACCACCAAGAAGATGGCACTGTGAGACAGAGTAGTGGGCTGGCTGCTTGGTCCACAGAGTCAGAAGTTCAGGGTCCCAATGCCTGAGAAGTGGAAGACTGACCACTGAGAGGTGGAACATGACCACTGGCTGAAGAGAGGTGTTGCTATAGACCAATGATTGATTGCAACCTTGCTATTTGCTGATCCTAATTTGTGGTAACCTGCCCAATAAGCCCCCATCATTGTGGGAGTTTTCTCTGAGTTCTGTGTAGCCATGCAATGAATTACAGAGCCTAGATAGAAAAGTAAAGAGGGTTGTTTGAGACAGAATAGTAACATAGGTTCATTATCTGTGGTCTAAATTATTTCTTCTTTCAGTCCTTGAATTCTAGACTAAATGACACAAGAAAATAAGAAATAATTGGAGAGGATGCATATTCATGGTGGTACCGTGAGGGTATTCTGTTTTCCTATCTTAATTCTCCACTTAGTTTTCGATTCCCTGGGTGGCAGGTCCCTTAATAGCATCTAATCAGATTTGATAGCATTGAAGCAAATTTCATAATTAGACCACTTTTGATTGATATTAAATCACACCCATTTGTAAAACTTTAATCTCAAACTTGATTGGAAATTCTTCTCTTACCCTTCCTCCAGTGCAGGTAACAACTACGAATGTGTTATGCTAAGTGGATACCTTGAGATAGTATGTGGGTGTGGCAGCTTTTTTCTGCTCCTTTCGTATCCCTAATTCATACAGCAGCCAAGATCTCCTTATTGCACTGTCAGTAGGTTAATTTTACCTTTTTAAACAGGTTATAGAAACATATTCATATAATACAAATTACCCATGTAAAGTGTCCAATTCTTTAATTTTCAGTAATTCACAAATTGTGCAGTAATCAATTATAGCACATTTTCATCACCACAAAAAAGAAATTCTCTACCCCTTAATAGTCACTTCCCATTTCCATACCAACTCACCCAGCTCTAGGCAGCTACTAATCTATTTCCTGTTTCTGTACATTTATCTGTTGCAGACATTTGATATAAATGCAATCATAAAATTTAGAATCATTTATGACAGGTTTCTTCACTTAGCCTATCCTTTTCAAGGTTATGTTGTAGTATGCCCTGGTGTTCATTTTTTCACTGATGTGTAGATCTACCACACTTCAATTCTCCACTTACCAGGGCATGGAGATGTGTACTGTTTTCACTTCTTAGATGGTGGTGAATAACGTTGCTCTGGACCATTCTAACAATATTTTTATTTTCATAATGGATGTGGTCATTTCTCTGGAGCAAATTGGTAGGAATAGAATTTCAGGGGCAAGTGGTAACAATGTTTTTGAGACACTGCCAGGCAGTTTTCTAAAGTGACTGAGTCATTTTGCTGAATTTTGCATTCCCACCAGCAGGGTATGAAGGTTCTAATTCTTCGCCAACAATTGTTTTCTCTGATATTTTTATCATAGTCATCCTACTGTTACTTACTGTAGTTTTCATTTCTATTTATCTAATGATTAGTAATGTTAAATATCTTGATATATGTTTCACAGTTTTTCTGTCATGTCTTTGGAGAAATGACCATTCGTATACTTTGCTTGAATTATTTTTTTCCCCTACTGGAGAGTTTTAAGTGTTCTTTCTATATTCTGGAGAAAAATCCATTAGCAGAGATATGGATTGCAAATATTTTCTCCCAGGAAGTAGGTTTCTGATTTTTTTGGGGGTACATTGAAGTACACAACCTTTTCTTTTTGATAAATCCAGTTTCTATATGTGTTCTGTTATTTGTGTTCTTGTGTCATGTCAAAGAAAGCATTGACTAATAATAGGTAAATAGATGCACATATTTTGTTCCAACAGTGCTACAGTTTTAGCACTTAAATGTCTTTCATCCATTTTGTGTTAATTTTTATATAAATGGTTTGGGAGAATTGCTACTCACTTCATTTTCAGGGGCATATCCAGCTGTCCCTCCATCATTTGTTGAAAATACTATTCTTCCCCTATGAGTTGACTTACAAGCCTTGTTAAAAGTTAAGAGCCTTTAAATAAATAAATAAATAAATAAAAAATTTTTGAAAATGATGATGACAAAATATGTACAAATGTGATTGACACAAGGATAGAGGTATGTATTGTGAGCAGAGCTGTATGAGCCCCCAATAAAGTGATTTTTTAAAAAGGAAAACAAAATAAAATTTAAAAAGCAAACAAACCAAAAAAAGTTAATAGCCTTAAAATATGAGGGTTTATTTTTGCACTGTCCTATTCCATTGATATGTTTATCCTTATACTAGTATCACCTAATATTGATTGCTATTTCTTTGTAATGCATTTTGAAATTGAAATGTTTGTGTCTCCAACTTTGTTGTTGTTTTGCTGTGTTTTTTCATTTCTTTTCTTTTCTCTTTTTAAAGCTTGTTTTATTCCAGGGCTATATTTCCATATGAATTTTAGGATTAGTTTGTCATTTTCTATTGAAAATAAAAAACCACTTTAGACTTCGATAGGAATTGTATTAAATCTGCCAATTGATGTGGAGAAAACTACTATTTTAGCAATATTAAATCCTTTAATACATGAACATGGGATATTTCTTCATATATTTACTTCTTTTTAAGTTTTGGCTATATTTGGTAATTTTTACATTACAAACTTTCAACATCTTTTGCTAAATTTGTTTATAACTGTATCATTATGTTATGCTACTATAAAAGGAATTGATTTCTAATTCTATTTTCTCATTGGACATTGAGAAAAGAAAACTCACTGCCAATGAGTAAATTCCACCTCATAGTGATGTGATAAGACAGGATAGAACTACCCCTGTGAGTTTCTTAAACTGCAACTCATTATGGGAGTAGAAAGCCTGGTCGTTCTCCCTCCGAATGGCTAGCGGTTTTGAACTGATGTCCTCGTGATTAGCAGGCCAATTTGTAACCACTGCCCCGGAGCTCTTTGGTCATTGATAGGACATTGAAATATAATTAAAATACAAGGTGGCAGGATTAATAGTGCATTCTATAACCCTGCCAAATTAATTTATTCTAATATTTGCATAGAATATATTAGAATTTTCTATGTATTAGACCACTACCGCTACAAATAAAGATAGCTTTCCTTCTTTTCAATGACAGTGCCTTTTCTCATTCCCTTCTTCCCTTTCTTCCTTTTCTTTCTCTTCTGCTTCTTCCTCCCCTCCTCCTGCTTTCCCCATTCTCCTCTTTCTCCTTTGGCTTTGTCTCAGTCTTCCTCCTTTTCATTGTCTTCTCCCTCTCCTTATTCTCTGTTGCTCTCTTTCTTTGGCTGATTGTGTTGATTCAACCTACAGTACACTGTCTGCTTTAAACTGTATTATTCAATTCCTCTAGTAACTACATGCTTCCAACACCCAGCCCCACCAATTGTTAAAGATGTTGGACTGAGGTGTTGATTTTCTTTTCTTTTGATATGTTTGTTGCTATAAATTGTCTTCACAGCACTACTTTTGCTATATCCCAAAGATTTTGATGCCCTGTGTTTTCATTCTTATTTGATTCAAGGATTTATTTTCATCTCTTCTATTACTAAGTAGTTTTTAACCAAAGGTATGCAAATTTCATGTCATATTTGAATATTTTATCCTGTTGTTTTCTAATTATATAGTATTATGATTTGAGAGGATGCTTTCCAGCCTTCCATTATTTTAAAATTTATTCAACTTTGCTGTGTCAGCAAATATATGGTTTATCCTGAAGTATGCTCCATGTACATTGGAAAAGAATGTACACCACGCTGTTGCTAGGTAACATTATCTATTCATCTATCTATATACACTGTCATGTTGTTGAAATATGTTGTTCAGATTTTCTGTACCTTTGCTCAGTTTCTTTCTTGTCATTCTATCCTCCAAAAGTGGTATATCAAAGTTTCTTATTATTGTTCTGGACTTGTCTATTTCTCTTTTTAAAAATTCTGTTTAGGAATTTTTTTTCTTTAAAACAGTTTTATTGTAAATTAGGTGGGAGTTTACATTTCAGAATACCACTTCGTATTCAGTAGTTTAAACTACTAATCAAATCTCCCCCAGGAGTTTACCCTTCCCCCACTCCTTGATTTTTCTTCTCCCTCTTGTGTACCCTTATTTTCCATTTTAACAGAATTAACACCCAGTAACTATATAGTCTATTGCTCTATCTATCCTCCCTTGCCCTCCTCAATTTTGGAAACCCCAAAATACATTCCTTTTGGTATCAAAATTTGTTGTAATTTTGTTTTCTTTTTCCCAGTATACCTGTAGCCTCATATAATATTTGTCTTGTGATTGGATAATTTCCCTCTTCATAATGTTAACCAGGTCCGTCCATTATATGGGGTGCTGTGGTAGTTACATAATCTGGTGTCAACTTGTGGAAGGGTGGAGTCTAGCCTGTCAATCAGGTCACAGCTTGATGACCTCATTTGAACATGCCACAGAGATAATATCTCACTGAAGGCCAGATACACACAGACTCTCTGATTTTTCTTCACCCAGACAAGCCACATGGAACTAGGCTGATGCAAGCCAGAGCCTAGGAACTGAAGGAGCCACATGGAGATCCACGTCAGTGATAAGATGATTCCACCATCACTGGTTCCATAAGATTTTCCACCCCTGGCCTTTGATCTTCCTGCACTTGGCATTATTGTATGTGTTGCGTGAGTCTGAAGAGGAATTTAGAGACTGGTATTGGACATATGGGCTAATATCAGACTTATGGACTTGATCTGGACTGGACTGGGATGTTTTCTTAATATACAACTGTTCATTTATATAAAGCTTTTTCTTATACACATATGACTGTCTATACATTTGTCTCTCTAGTATACCCAGACTAACACAGGTGCTTTGTGGTTTCATCATTGTTTTTGTTTTGTTTATTTGTTTGTTTATTTAAGTTATGTATAGTATTCTATTATGTGTATGTACTAAAATTTCTTCATCCATTTTTCTACTGATGTGCATTTAGTTTGTTTACATCTTATTGTTATTGTGAATATTGCATGCATATTTCTGTTTATATTTTGACCCTTCATTCTTTAGGGTGTATACAAAGGGCTGTTGGTTTGTATGAAAATTCTATTCTTCCTTGGTTAAGACAGTGCCAATCTCTAAAGAAGTTTGAAAACTTTTTTAGCTCACCATATATATTATTTTCTGTTGCATTTTTAAAATTATTTTTTAATGTAGCTTGGCTGTGATTATAAGATAAGATATTCTCTTATTATTGTTTTTATTTGAAAGTTCTGGATCATTAGTGATCATAAGCTGAAAATATTAGCCAGAGCTATTAGACAAGAAAACCCTCAAAGGTATCCAGAATGGTAAAGAAGTGAAACTCCTACTATATGCAGATTATAGGATTTGAAACATAGAAAATTTCAAAGACTTAACAAAAAAATAATGGAAACAATTTAAAGATTTGGCAAAGTGGTAAGGTACAACATAAGCCTACAAAAATCAACCTTATGCCTATATAGAGACATGAAAAAGAAATCAAGAAAACAATTACAATTGGAATAGCAACACAAAAAATTAAATACTTAATAAACCTAATGAAAAAAGTAAAAGACCTGTACAAAGAAAACTACAAAACACTACTATAAGAAAGCAAAAGACAGCTCCATAAATGGAAGAATATTCCATGTTCATGGATAAGAATGCTTAACATTATATCTATGTCAATACTACCAAAATCAATCCACAAATACAATGAAATTCTGGTCCAGATCCAAATTCCATTCTTTACAGAATTGGAAATCTAATTACTAATTTTATATGGAGAAGAAAGAGGCCCAGAATAAGCAAAGAGCATGTTAATAAATGAAACAAAATAAGAAGTCTCTCACTCCCTGATGTCAAAACAGCCACAGTGGGTACAACAGGCTGGTACTAATACAAGGATAGATACATATACCAGTAGAACACAATAGAAAACCCAGAAATAAATTCATGCAACTCTAGACATCAAAAGGCCAAAACACATGAAACTGAAAAGAGGCTCTTCAACAAAGAATGCTGACAAAATTTGATCTCCATCTGCAGAAGATTAAAACGGAACTTACCATAGGTACAAAAACAAGGTCAAAGTGGATCGAAGGCCTAAATGTAACTTAAAGAGCTATAAAAATCATAAATGAGAAAATAGGTACCACCTTAAGGGTTATACTAGGGCACAGACATACTATCAAATATAATGAAGGAAACCCAGACAGTAGAAGACAACATGGGGGAGTCAGGCAAGATGGTGACCAGATATGCAGCTCACACAGGGAGTTCTGTGGAGATCAATGAGTGGTGAGATTTGTGGGTCAAGTAGGGGTTCTGAGGCTGTCAGTTAATTCCTGTGAGACCCCAGAGCACTTCCCTGAACCAGGAGCTGACTTACACCCCATCTCCTACACCTGCTGAGAAATCCAGGGGACCTGAGAATCTGGGCAGGGACTGCTCCAGCCCATTCCACCCACGCTGCTGTGGAAACTGCTGCAGCTATCACCCCCAGCTGCTGTGCCCTAGCTGTCACACCCCAATTTCACCAGCTGCTCAGAAAAGGCTCCTGCAGCCACAGTTTGATGCCCCAAACAGCATGGGGAATTCCCGCTGCCTGTTGGCAGATTTTTCCTCCAAGTTCAGCATTCTCCTCTTTCCCCGCTCCCCAGCGCTCACCTACCCTGTGTGCTCAAAGTGTTGGAACTGCGCACTAAGCTGATAGATGCTGTTGGGGCCTTTTCCCCATTTTTCCACAGTGCCTCTAGCTGGGAACAGACCACCCCCAACTCCGCCCCTACCATGGCTACCACCCCAATCATCTACCTGTGCCCCAGCCACCACACCCCAAGCTTTCCAGCTGCCCAGCAGAGGCTCTTACAGCTGTGCTCTGATACCTCAAATGACTTGGCACTCTTCTGCTCTGTGTGCTCAGAGTGGCAGAGCTTCACACCAAGCTTACAGACTCAGTCGGGACCTTTTTCCCACCTGCAAACTTGTCTATAATGCCACTAGCTAGGAAAAGACCACCCACACACCACCTGCGACTATCACCCCAGTTCGACTGAAACCCAGCCCCGCACACCAAGCTCACCAGATGCTCAGCAGAGGCTGCTGCAGCTGTTCTTTGATATCCCAAATGGGCTGGGGCTCCTCCACCGTCTGCACGCAGAGAGGCAGAGCTGGGCAATAAGCTGACAGACATGGTCAGAGACGTTTCCCTATCTTCCCACAGTGCCTCTACCAGGGAATAGACCACCCTCACTCCCACCACATCCCCATCCTCCAAGATATGCACTCTCATGTTTGGGCCAGCACTTTCTCTCACACTGCTTCCTGCACAGCTGTGAATGGGCCCTTACGGAAGCCCGAGTGTTACTAAAGTGCAACACTGGCTAACCTTAGTTCCAGATGACTGAGAGGGTCATCCAACCTGCTTTCTGAACAACAGATTCCCAATAGGTTAAGGTGAAAGGGAAACCCCAATCAGACAAAGGTGAAACACCCCCCCAGGGCAGTTGGCTACAGGCAGCTGTCAGAAGCATTCCTATCAACTTCCCAAAGAGAGCCTAGGGCTCTTTAACTCATGGAAAAATGGTGCCACATTACCGGTATCCCAAAATGACACCTAAACAGCAAGCTGCCTCAACAGCTTCAACAAGAAAACAAGAGAAACAATATCCAATGTCAGAAGATAACCTGAACGTAACGGCATTCATAGAAGAAGCAGACGTTGAGCTGCCACAGAAAGAAATCTTCAGAATGCCGCTCAGAGTCATACAAGATTTGAGTGAAACAATAAAGAGAAAGGATAAAATAATAGAGGAGATAAAGGCCACACACCAAAGGGAAATACAACAGTTAAGGGACCAGGTAACAAAAGCAAGGAGCAAATTCACAGACTTCAAAAACAGACATGAAGAAGCAGAAAATCACATAAGTGATGCAGAGGATGACCAGGCTGACTTCAAAAAACAGGAAAGACAGTCAAACAAGATAATCAGAGAAGCTGAAGAAAATCTGAGAACCATGTCTGAAGCTACAAAGAGGAACAACATTAAAATAATTGGGCTGCCGGAACAAGACACAATGAAGAAGTCAATGGCAAAAATAGCGAGGGAATACTTAAAGGAAAATTTCTCCCGCTAAATGAATGAAAATCAGGCAACCATTAAGGAGGTCAAAGAACACCAACTAGACCAACAGTTCTCAACCTGTGGGTCACGCCCCTTTGAGGGCTGAATGACCCTTTCACAGGGTCGTTCGGTTTATGACAGTAGCAAAATCACAGTTACAAAGTAGCAATAAAAGTAATTTTATGGGTGGGGGGGGGTGGTCACCACAATACAAGGATCTGTATTAAAGGGTCACAGCATTAGGAAGGTTGAGAACCACTGAGCTAGACTGAATCCCAAGAATTCACCAATAATTAAACCAGGGATCCTCAAACTATGGCCCATGGGCCACATGTGGCCTGCTGAGGACATTGATCTGGCCTGCCGGATGATTTTGCACTGTTTAGTTTATTAATTCAAAATAAGATATGTGCAGTGTGTATAGGAATTTTTTTCATAGTTTTTTAAAACTATAGTCCAGCCCTCCAATAGATCTGAGGGACAGTGAACTGGCCCCCTCTTTAAAAAGTTTGAGGACCCCTGAATTAAAGTATCCAACTTTGAAGAAAAGGAGTCACCTATAACGGCACCCAAATAAGAATATGCTCAGACTTATGAAAGTGACAGTGGGTCAAGAGGAAAGTAAAAGGAAATTGAGGAAAGAACTAAGAAGCAAAAGACATTTATAGAGGCATAAATTTAGGCATGCATATATGTAAAGATGTTAACATGGAATGATAGGGATATAGGTCTATGTACATATATTTAAATATAAAGCAGTAAGGTAACAGATGGGCATTGGTTTTCTTCTCAAGCACTCTTTCAATTCAAGAATACTTTGTTCTAATTGGCATTGTATGGTTCTCACCTTACCAACATGATCACTGAAGTCAAAATGGGTGCATAAGAAAATGTGGTGAAGTAAGCTGATGCTGCCTGGCTATTAAAAGATATAGTGTCTGAGGTCTTAAAGGCTTCAAGCCAAACAAGTGGCCATCTAGCAGGGAAGCAGAAACTGCCACATGGAAGAAGCACACCAGACTGTGTGATCACAAGGTGTCAATGGGATAAGGTATCAAGCATCAGAAGACCCAAAACAAACAAATATATTGATGCAAATGATGGGGGTAGGAGTAGTGACCCAAAGTCCATCTGTAGATAATTGGACATTCTTTCACAGTAGGGTTACAGGAAAGAAAGAGACAGCCAGGGTGCAATACAGCACCAACAGAATACACAACATCCCTTTAGTTTTTTAATGTTTCCTCCTCACTACTATTATGACCCCAGTTCTGCCTTAAAAATCCAGCTACACTGGAACATCTACACAGGTACAGATAAGAGCTCTGGACACATGGACTCCAGGGCAGATAAACCCCTCAGCAACAGCAATGGGAGTAGTAACACCATGAGGTGAGGGCAAACATGGGGGGAGAAATGGGGAACTAACTAACATGACGTATAAGTGCCCCCCCCATTCACAGAGCAGTGAGTACCAGTAACATGGACAAAGGGAGACAGCGGGTGGTGTAAGGTATGAAAATAATAATGATTTCTAATTTGTCAGGGGTCCATAATGGTAGGAAGGTGGGGGAAGGAGGGGAAAAAGTAATCACTGGCTCAACAATTAGAGTAGGTGACTTAAATACACTGCTCTCTGAGAAAGATAGATCACAGATAAAGAAGCTTATTGAGGAGGCTACATATCTAAACTCTACACTTAGGCAACTTGATCTAATAAATATTTTCAGAGATCTCCACCCAAATGCAAAAAAAAATCATATTCTTCTCAAGCCCACATGGTTCATATTTGAAGATAGACCACATGGTGGCACACAAGTCAACTCGGAGCAAATTCAAGCACATAGAGATCATACAGACTTGTCTCTCTGACCACTATGCCATAAGGCTGAAAATTAACAAAATAAAGAGTAAGAAAACAGGGGCAAACAACTGGAGGATGAATAACTCTCTGTTGTAAAAGGAGTGGGTACTGCCCAAGATCAGATGTGAAATTAGTTATCTTTTAGAAACCAACTAGAATAAGAATATGACCACCAAAACCTTTGGGACACAGCAAAGGCAATTATCAGAGGACGGTTGATAGCAATACATGCACACATGAAAAACGAAGGGAGACTTATGATTGATATGTTGGCACAAAACATACAGCTGTTAGGGCAGAATCAGTAGGACTATTGTACTAATAGCAAAAGAAAACAGGTAATAAAAATAAGGGCTGAGATTCATTTGAGGGAAAAGAAGAAAACAAGGGAAAAATAAATGCAATAGATGATGGTTCTTTGCGATTGCAATGATGGACACATAACCACCACCACCACCACCATCACCCAGCCCTACAGGAGGATGAACAGGATCCATGTGGGAAGAGAGACAGTGGTCAGTGTAAGACACGAAAATAATAATAATTTATAATTTATCAAGGGGACATGAGGGGGGAAAAGAAGCTGATATCAAGGGCTCAATAAAAAGTAAATGTTTAGAGAAGAATAGTGGCAACATATGTACAAATATGCTTGATACAACTGATGGATGGATTGTTATAAGAATTGTAAGAGCCCTCAATAAAATTATATTTTAATAAAAATTAAAATAAAAATAAAAATAAAAGTTAGTTCTGTGAAAGGATTAAAAAAATTGGCAGGCCATTGAAAAAAGGAACTAAAGAAAGGAATAAATTTCAATAGCCAGGATGAGGGATGAAATAAGGGAAATTACAAAAGACCCTAATGAAATCAAAAGGATAATAATGCAATGCTACAAAGGCCTGTATTCCAATGAAGTCAACAACTTGGAAGACATGGACAAACCACGGCCTGATATCTGTGCTCCAATGTTCATCATGGCGCAGTTTATAATCACAATGAGTTGGAAACTACCTAAATGTCCATCAATGGAAAAATGGATTAAAAAACCATTACACACATACAGTGGGGTACTACGCATCCCTATAAAGCACAAATGAATGCATGAAACACATCACCGCATGGGAAGAATTGGAATAATTTATGCTAAGTGAAGTAAGCCAAGCACAAAAAGACAAATACAACATGAGTCTGCTGAGGTAAGCTTAAAAAGCAAAAGGGGCATAGGGGAAAAGCCACTATATGCATACATTCCTGGTGAGAGTTGCAGACACTATGGCAGGGGTCAGACCCAATCCAGATACATATGTCATCCAACTAAAAAGGAGGGGTGGAGGAAGGACAAGCATAGTAGGGGAACAGGGCACTATCCCACCCTAGGGAGGGTATTATTTATATCTCCACAAGAGAGCGAGAGAGAAGGACCAGTCTTCTGTCTGCTGCACCAAGACATGAATGCAACATAACAGCATGAGGCACTGACAGCTGGTCCCAATCCCAGCTATGTGAACTTCCCCCCTCCCCCCCAGAAGAACACACAACAGAGAACAGCACTGAACCTACAGCACAAGGAGAGAGGCACATCTACTCATAACACACAAGAGCAAACTTAGAGGGCAGGAGAGAGAAAGAGAGAGTGGAACATGTCCTGTCTCATCAAGCCCTGAGGGCTGTATTTCTGCTCAGAGAAGCCAATGCATAGAGAGGACTATAGGACCAGCCCCACCAGCAGGCATGACGTCCCTCACTGACCCATACATAGCTCTATGGGGGACAACACTGGAAATAATTGTGCCTGATCTGACCTTACCACACTGGGGCAAAACAATAAGGGTGTGCATCAAAGCAGCAAAGGGATCAAAGCAATGAAGTCCCCGAGAAATCAAAAATATAGACTTCGGGGGCATGGCATGGCACCTCATCAGACTCAACCAGAAAACACTCAAACAGGTCAACAGACAGACCTGGAACTATTTATAGACTTTTCTTTTTTGTTGTTGGTGGGTTTTTTGTTTTGTTTTGGTTTTGTTATTGATTTTTCATGTCTCTCTGGATAAGATAGGCAGGATAACCAATCTCAAGGAGAAAACAATAGGACCGATTGTTCTGGGAGAGATGAGAACAGGAGATGGGGAAACGGAAGGGGTGAATCAACAAACCCAGGGACAAGGAAACAACAAGTAATCTAAAATTGATGGTGAGGATTGCTTAGGATGCCTGCTGGGACTTGATCAAGTGCAATGTAGTAAAGAGGAATGAATGAAAGTCAAATGAAGGTTGAATATGATAATGGGACATGAAGGGCATTAAAGGAAATAGAGGAAAGAACTAGGAAGCAAAGGACATTTATGGACGTATAAATACAGGCACATACATATGTACATATATCTACATATAATGAGAGGAAAATAGATCTATGTACATGTATTTATATGTTAAGTATTAAGGTAGCAGATAGATTTTGGGCCTCTATTCAAGCACTCCTCAATGCAAGAACACTGTTCTAATAACCAGGCACTCTGTGATGGTCACCTTCCCGACATAATCACTGAAGACAAAATGGGTACATAAACAAATGTGATGAAGAAAGCTGATGGTGCCTGGCTATCAAAAGATATAGTGTCTGGTGTCTTAAAGGCTTGAAGAAAAACAAGCAGCCATCTAGCTGAAAAGCAACAAAGTCCACATGGAAGAAGCAAACCAGCCTCTGTGATCATGAGGTGTCGATGGTGTCAGGTATCAGGCATTAAAGGACCCAGTACATACAATCATATGGATGTGAATGAGAGGGAGGGCGGAGTGGAGACCCAAAGCCCATCTGTAGACAATTGGGCATACCTTCATAGATGGATGACAGGAAGGGATAAGCCAGCCAGGGTGATGTATAGCACCATTGAAACATACAACATTCTTCTAATTTTTAATGCTACCTCCCGTCCTCCCCCTCTCCCTCTATCCTGACTCCAATTCTAACTTAAAAATCCGACTAGATCAAAGCATGTACACTGACATAGAGAAGAGCTTGCAATAAAGGGTATCCAGGACTGATAACCCCCTCAGGACAAATAATGAAAGCAGTAATAACCTAAAGGTAGAAGAAAGGTAGGGGGAGAAAGAGGGAACCAATCACAATGATCGATGTATAACACCGCCTCCCCTGGTTTGGGGTGGGGTGGGGATGAACAACAGAAAAGTAGGTGAAGGGAGACAGCGGTCAATGTAAAATATGAAAATAATAACAATTTACAATTATCAAGGGCTCATGAGGGAGGGAATGTGGAGGGGGGGTGGGGGGGCAGAGGAGCTGATAACCAAAGACTCAAGTAGAAAGAAAATGTTTTGAAAATGATGATGGCAGCATATGTACAAATGTGTTTGATACAATGGATGTATGTATGGACTGTTATAAGAGCTGTAAGAGCTCCCAATAAAATAAAGAAGAAAATATTAAAAAGAAGACAAAATGAATGAGACCTACTATAAATAAAACATTTATGTATATCAAAACATTTTATCTATAGAGTTGAAAGGTAAGGCATGGACTGGGGAATTTTTGGAGATGGCACAACAGACAATAAATTAATCTTTATAATATATAGAAAACTAAAAAACTTCAATGATAAAGAGATGAATAACCCAATTAAAAACTGGGCAAAAGACATGAACAAACATTTCACCAATGATGACATCCAAGTGGTTAACAAACTTATGAAAAAATGCCGAGTTATCAGCCATCAGAAAATACAAACCAAAGCAACAATGAGATGCTACCTTCTACCAACAATTACAACTCCTTCCCCCTACCAAAACAAAACTGACAAATCCACAAATGTTGGAGAAACTGTGGAGAGATTCAAACTCTCTTATATTGCTGGTAGGACTGTAAACATATAGAACCACTGTGGAAATAGATATGATCCTACCTCAAACAACAAGGAATAGAAATCCCATATGATACAGCAATATCTCTGCTGCGTATATACCCCAAAAAAGTAAGAACCCCAGCTAAAACAGAAATAGGTTCACCCATGTTCATTGCAGCACTACTTGGAAACAACCCAAGGCTCATCAGAAGAATGTATAAAAAAACATAGGTACCTACACAAAAAGTAATTGCTGAAACAAAACAAAACAAAGCAAAACAATTATGAAACTGTGAATCGCCTCATGACATAGATGGACCCAAATCGTATTATGCTGAGTGCAGTTAGTCAATTACAAAAGGACAAATATTGTATGATCCACTACTATTATACCCAATATAAATATCAATGCATCCACTACTCTAAGGATTAAAACAAAGGAAAACGAAAGTTTGAACACATAAGGACACAGATTATGGAGGGCAACAAGTGAGGGACAAGAGAGGGTGGCAATCCATAGGAGGGAGAAGAGTAATCAGTGGAGGCAGTGAAATAGATTACTAGGGGGAGGGTGCCTGGTTTGAACTGTTGAATGCAGAGTTGATGATCTGAAATGTAACACCCCTCTCCCTATCCCCTCTACCACCATACACACAAACAAACACACACCTAAGTCACAATAAATTGGTTCCTGTTTTAAGTGAGCTTTAATTTCTCCTGAGCTGAATTTGGGAGTTTGTGCTTGGTTTCAGCAAATTCTATTAGGATATGTTTTGGTGATTGGCGGGAAGGTAGGGAGCAATCTATCCTATGAGGGAATCACGGAACTTCTTGAAAGCAAGTTTTCTCATTTTTCATGTTATTAGAGAAGTTTTCTTTCAGTTAATCTTTGACAAGTTTCTTAGTGCTTTTATTGTTTTTTTCTTTCCCGGCTCTATAATTTTTATTACATATAATTTATTTCTCTTGATGTTCTACATATTTCTTAGACCTTTTTTTTAAAGGGAGGGTTATCTTTTTTTTAATTATTCCTCTAACAGATTAAGAGTAATTTCAATATTGTCTTCAATTTTTATAGTACTGTCTTCTAGTGATTCAATTCTACTCTTATTTTTCTGAAGTATTATCTCTTTCTGAAAATTTAGTATTAATCATCTGCATTTCTATTTTCTGCTTTTTATTTTTCTATTTTTTCATCCATTTCATTAATAAAAATAATTTGAAAAGGTCTTATCAAAATAATGCCTTTCAAGAGAATCTGCTGGATAGTTTAAGTGTAAGACAGAGAGGTCAGCTCAAAAGGCTATGGTGACTGTCTTTTGATATTCCAGAACCTGTTCTTGAAGAACTTTGAATAATTTCAGTGGCATCGTATAAAGTTGTTTTAAGAAGTCTGAAAACTGCATTGATGAGACGATTATATTGAGCTGCATGATAACCTTTATCATCATTCTGCTTCTGATCCGTAGTCAGACGCGTTATCCATTGCGCCACTGGCCCACATCCTCATTCTGCTTTTTGCATGTGGATCTGAATTACTGTCTGGGTCACTTGTTTTAAGCTGAAACTTTATATCAGTATTTCTCGTAAATTGTGTCTGCTAAAAATTCTCTTTGAGTTTTTCATCAAGGAAGTGTCCTTTTTAATTTCTTGCTGTGACTTGGATGAAGCATTACAGAGCAGATCGTCAGTATTACATGGAAAAATTCATACACATTTTGTTTCTTCTCATCCCTTGCTGTGCCCTCTACACAACAGCACATGTCCTGCTTCTTCCCTGTGTTTCAATTTTACCTAAGCTATCTGAAGTTTTATTTTGTCTTCATTTTTGGAAAATAATTTTGCTAGATCTAAAATGTTTTATGACAGTGTTTTTCATTGTATTCATTATTTCTTTTCTTTTTTTGGTATTCATTATTTGACTACATCAAACACGTGCTTTCCGTTGTTTCTGATAAATCCGCTGTTAATCTTACTTTATTGGTGTGTGACAAATTGTTTTTCTCTTATTGACTTTAAGATTTTCTGAGAATTGTGCTGTGAGATGTCTGGGTATTAATTCTCTTTTGTGTTTATCCTATTTTATTTTACTGATATTTTTTGATGCACAAATCACATAGTTAATACACACATACTTGCTAAGAATGAGGAAAACTTGAAACATCTGTGGATGATAATCAAAATTGTGGCTTTCAATATGGATTGCAACTACATGTAAGAAAACCTAAATTTTCACAAATGGACCAATAGACAACATCAGGATAAATTGAGAAAAGTTTGAATTTGTCAAAGATTTCATTTTACTTGGATCAACACTCATGGTGCAGATGTCAAGGAAATAAGTGATGCATTGCCTTGGAAAAACTGATTCAGAAGATTTCTTTAAAGTATTAAATAATAAAGTTGTCACTTTGAGGACTGAAGAGCCCCTGACCCAAACCACGATATTTTCAATCTCCTCATATGCCTGAGAAAACTGGATAGAGAATAAGGAAATCAAGAAAATAATGGATGCATTTGAATTATGGAATTGGAAAGGAATACTGAAAGAAGCATAGACTGCCAGAAGAACAAAAAAGTCTGTCCTGGTAGAAGCATAATCAGAATTCTCCTTAGCAGGCAGGATGAGGAGACTGCATAGTACATATTTTGTACATGTAATCAGGAGAAACCAGTCTCCCTGGCAAAGGACTTGGTAAAGTAGAGGGGAGTGACAAGGTGCAAAACCCTGGATGAGATGGAAGACACAGTGACTATGACGGGCTCAAACATAACAATTGTGAGGAGGACACAAGACTAGGCAGTGTTTCAATCATTTGTACAAAGGGTGGCTCTGAGTCAGAAGTGACTAGATGACACTCAACAATCACATAGATCAGAATTTTTGAGAAACTTCCAGCATGTGTGTCTTCTGTATTATTTTTACTCTCCTTTCTCCTCTCTAGTATTTCTGTTATGTGTATATTGATAGAAAAACTCACTCCATTGAGTTAATTCTGACTCACAATGATCCACAAAACAAGGGGTAGAACTGCCTCTGTGGGTTTCTGAGATTGAAAATCTTTAGAGGAGTAGAAAGCTTCATCTTTCTCCAAAGGAGGGGCTGGTTGTTGTGAACTGCTGATCTTGCAGTTAACAGCCCAACACAGTACATATTATGCAGCCAGGGTGCTTTCTCTCTATATATATATATATCTATATATATATAATTCACATATATTTTATATATATATATAATTCATATATATTATATATATATTACTTATATATATATATTACTCATGTCCCTGAGTTTTCTGAGGTATTAAATATTCTTCATTTATTTTTCTCAATGTTCTTCCTGATGCTCAATATTTATAGATTCATCTTCAAGTTTACTGTTTTTTTTTCTTTAGTCAGCTCAAACAAGCAGGGCGAACATCTGCAGTGAATTTTAAGTTTGGCTATTCTAATTTTCAACTGCAGAGTTTATATTGGTTTTTTCTTTTATAAAAAAATCCAACTTTTAATTGATATTCTGTATTTAATGAGATATTTTCATCATACCTCTTTTATAATTTTTATTTAAGATGAATTCATTTAATTCTGGGATATATTTATGATGGCTACTTTGATGTCTTTCTTCTTCATCTTGCTCAAGGCGTGTCAGAGAAGGACCGATGCATTTGCATGGTGGAATGGGAGAAGAATATTGAAAATACCATGGGTGCCAAAAGAATAAGTAAATCTGTCTTGGAAGAAATACAGGCAGAGTGTTCCTTAGTCAAAGAGGGCAAGATAGTCTTACATACTTTGGACATGTGTTGTGAGTAGAGACCAGGGCCTTGTAAGACATCACCTTTGGCAAAGTAGAGGGTCAGTGAAAAAGAGGAAGACCTTCAACAGAATAGACTGACACAATGGCTACAACAATGGGCTCAAACATAGAAATAATTGTGATGGCATAGGACTAGGCAGGGTTTCATTCTGCTGTGCACAGGGTTGCTATGGATAGAATGGACTCCATAGCACATAGCAACAGCAATAAAACTGTTACATCTTGTATGACATTGGACCATCTCAATGACAGTTTAAGTTCCTTGCCCCCCTAATCCATCCTCCACATAGGGGTCACACTTTCCTGTTTTGCTTGTTTAATTGTTGTTGTTATTTTAATGTTTTCTCATTGTTATATCAAGTTAAAGAAAGGGGAAAAAATCCTGGACATTAACATAATAGATTGTGGGACACTGGATTACTTATTCCACCTGCTCCCCTTAATCTGTAAACCCTGCTCTGTTTATATTTATTTATTAGTGATTATTTGATAGTCTTTTGCAGTGATAGCCCTGCAGTAGACATCCTCTGTTCTGTACTATAACTGTTAACCAGAATTGGCTCAAAGGTGAGTTTGTGTGGTGTTCTTGTTTTACGTCTATACAGCCTTTGTGGTTCCTTCTCAGAGGCACAGCCTTGGGAGTGGGAACAGTCACCCCGTGACCCTACTTTTACCTTTTAGGCTTTCTCTTTGTCCTGGATTCTGCCATTAAGCTGTCTTCCACTATTGGTATTATACAAATTGTTTTCTCCATTAATTGTCAGTTGATTTATTTATTGATTTAAGAGTGCCCTGGTGCATAAACAGCCACAAAGCCTCTCCAAATTAAATTCAGGCCACGTGGTATAGGTAGTTTTGGGGAAAAGTCTTTTAGACTTATTCTGACCCTCTCAGGATTCATCTTAACCACTTTCTTTCCCCCCTCTTGTTTTAACTTCTAACATGTCTATGATAAAGTTTTTTTATCTAAAATATCTACCATTCATTTCTTAATCACTTGCTAATAGGCTATCTATAGTTTCAAGAAAACAGTTTATTCCAAATTAATTCAGGAGATTGTCCATTCTTATTAGATCTTATTCACCATTCCACCCTGGCAATTTTGAAAGCAGAGAAAAAGAATTGATCAATAAGTAACTTTGCTTAATGAATATAATGATCACTCACTAACATTAACATATATAATCGACATAGTTGTTTCTTCCGCCGGGATAAAAAGCCAATTTGTTATTGTCTTCTCATGTTCCCAAGAATACCATTTTACACTTTAAACAAGCATGTCAGGTAAGATGTTAGTCCCCGTTTCTAATTTAACCATGGCCATCCTCCTATTTACTTTGATGACACAGCAGCTTCCAAAACCAAGCTCAATTGAATTCCTTCTAAAACCAATAAACACTCAAACTGAAAGAAAATAGAATATTTCTTTTCTGAAGGCGATAGAATGTATTTCTCAGTGAAAATTGTCTCTTAGTGGATTCTAATTACCAATAAGTATATTTTATCTACTGACTTGATTTTTCATTTCATGTGCATAGCCGCAATGACTTTCTACTGTGTCTGCAGAGATTCATTTTCAGTTTGAGAATGTGTATTTTGCTCAGTTTCCTAATGTGTCAGTACTTTTCCCCAATGCAGATATTTTACTGCTAACTACTGACAGAAGAAACTTGTTGTTTGATGGCATTGGAGACTGGCCTCTGAGGTCTTCTCTCAGAGATTTTGTTTCCTGGACATTTGGAGGGCTTCGCTGGACTGCTGCTTCCTCCTTGGTGAGACCTTGCAATGTGTCCTCTTCAGACTTGTTTTTTTTAATGGGTATCCCAATACAATTTTTGGTAATTTTAAAATAATTTATTTATTCCACAGATATCGAGTTAGAGACTTTGTGGCAGACACTAGAAATATTGAGATGAGTAAAATAAAAATAGTCTACTTCTTCATGTAGTGAGAATGCAATATATAGTGATGTCATCTACTGGCATAAAATCTGTATTTGATTATAAATGATTTACTGTAGTTAAAAATGTATCATGGTTATATTTTCTTCTTAGTTTTTAAGTACTATGAATCAAATTTGTCAAAGAGGAGTTGCTATTTTTTAAAGCATTAGTGACGATTCTTTCCTAAACAAAACAAAAATGGTAACAAACCATTTATAGGTTTAGTATTAAGGTAGCAGAAGGACATTGGGCCTCCACTCAAGTACGCCCTCAATGCAAGAATACTTTGTTCTATTAAATTGGCATTCTATGATGCTCACCTTCCCAACACAACTGCTGAAGACAAAGCGGGAGAATAAGCAAATGTGGTGAAGAAAGCTGATGGTGCCCGGCTATCAAAAGATATAGCGTCTGGGGTCTTAAAAGCTTGAAGGTAAACAAGCTGCCATCTAGCGCAGAAGCAACAAAGCTCACATAGAAGAAGCACACCAGCCTGTGTGATCCTGAGGTGCCAAAGGGATCAGTTATTAGGCATCAATGAAAAATCATATCATTGTGTGCTCACCTCCATGATATGATTGCTGAAGACAAATGGGTGCAAAAGCAAATGGGTCAAAAAAAGCTGATGGATGCCTGGCTATCAAAAGATATAGCATCTGGGCTTGAAAGCAAACAAGCGGCCATCTAGCTCAGAAGCAACAATGTCCACATGGAAGAACATATCAGCCTGTGTGATCACGAGGTGTCACAGGGATCACTGAAGACAAATGGGTGCATAAGCAAATGTGGC
>NW_022103918.1:3396167-3406387 GCF_000313985.2 Echinops telfairi | reverse complement strand
GAGTTGTATGAGCCCCAAATAAACTGATTAAAAAAACCCAAAAGCCATATCAGTTTGGTTCACTGTTCTTTCAGCTTACATCGTCTGAAGAGCACTCACTGAGGATCCTCACTTTCCATAGAGGGTTTCTCATGCAGCTTTTCCAAAGGTCGTCATATCTCTTTCCAATTTTTAACAAAAGACCTAGAAATATCTCCAATTCTGTATTTTTCATTTTTCTTGCTAGGTGAAATCCATAGATAGACATTAAGTTTGTATTCCTGGTATTCATTCTTTAGAGCATATGTCAAGTCCACTGCATCGATGCTCATGTATCCAAACCTCAGTCCCTTATACACTTCAGATGCACTACTGTATTCTTTATAAATCTGTGGGCATGTATGGGCGGTTTTAGAATTTACTTCCTTCTATATATTAACTACTTTCTGTCAATATTGTTACTCTTATTAAAAGTTATGAAAAATAAGTGTTCCTGATGCCATGCCAAGCCCCTGGCATCAGCTCCTCATTTTTTCTCCTCCCTTCCTGCGGCCCCTTCCCTCAAGAACACACGATAATTTGTAAATTATTATTTTGTCATGTCTTGCCCTGTCCAACTGCCCTTCCCTGCCCTTCACCCACTTTTCTGTTGTCCGTCCCCCAGGGAGAAGGTCACATGTAGATCCTTGTACTCGGTTCCCCCTTTCCAACCCACCCTCCCTCTGCCCTCCCAGTTTCGCCACTACAAAATATTTGAATAGTGTGAATAGACTCAAATATTTTTCCCATCAACTTCATCCCTGTCTGATTTAATTCTCCTTTAATAGAAAGTCACTATCACATAAGTTTCACAAAGATCTAGTCTGACATCATAGTTGCTTGACTGCGGAGGCTTATACATGAACTCTGAATCACATATGAATAATGGCACTAGCAAATAATGAACTCAGGGAAGTCTTTAATCTGAGATTTATAAAAGGGCATTTCAAGTACATGCCTAGGATTGTTATGTTAACTAAATTGGTGTTATAGAAAAAGAAAAATAATTTTTTAGCTTAATCTCTTGGGGGACTAACACTGCTGTTTTTCACAAATTCTAATAAATTGATCATTATCAAAATCTTATGCAGCCATAATTGCAGATGAGTAAACTGAGTCTTAGAGATGCTAGAAAACTTGCAAAAAGTCACACTCCTTCAGGAACAAGTGGATCTGAATCCTTGTCTGCCTTACCTAAGGGAGCTCAAGTGCTGTAGTGGTTAAGCATTGGGCTACAATAAAGACAGGACTTTCTACTCCCATTAGCAGTCACGATCTCTGAAACTCATGGGGCAGTTCTACCTTGCCTTATAGTGTCATTATGAGTCTGCATTGACTTGATTGCAGTGAGTGAGTCTTGCAAAAACTCCATGCTCTAAAGTATGAGCAGCAAACTTTTCTGTAGAAGATCAGACAGTAAATATTTTAGGTTTTCTGACTGATACGATCAAGTACTTGCATGTAGCAAGTAATAGATGTAATAGATAATGTGTAAAAGATGTAATAGATAATATGTAAAAAATAGGTATGACTGGTGGTACAGTGAATTAGGTATTAGGCAGCCAGTTGCAAGGTTTGTGGACCATGTCCTCTACCCTTTCCATGGGAGAAAGGTAATCCTCACAAATAGTCTCTGAAATGCTATGTTGTTTTATGAGGTGTCGGAATTGACTCATTGTTATTGGGCTTCCTTGATTTTGTGGTGTTCCCGATGAAACCTCATTTACAAAATGAGGCAACTGACTAGACCAGTCTGGGCTAGTCTGATTTCACCCATAAACCATAGTTTATTGACCTTAACTAACACAAAATCCTATATTAACCAATTGAACATCATTACAGAGAATTACTAAATTTTGTTTTAGAATATTGGGAAATTAAATACAAGATGGGTTTTTTTTAAGGTATTCACACTAACATGTAGAACTCCATTGAAAACAATCAAGTTCTATTTAATCATTTTTCTTCAAGTTGGGTTAAATTTCAAAACCTTTTTCATGCTCACTCTTAAATAGTTTATCATAACAAAACACTATTCTATATATAATCTCTTTCTGCCAAGAAGTTCAACCTCTTTTAAAACATTATCTCATTAATCCTGCCTACGACCCTGTGAGGGAGGGAGATGACAAGTATTAAGAAACGTTCAGAGCTGTTAAGGTTCACTTCAAATGCTGAGAGAAGCTGAGTGACAGAGGCTTGCTGCACTCATAGTTACCCATTATCCTTTTAAAACTCATTTGGAGTCTTTTTGATGAAGTGGTTCCTCAGGTGGATGTTTCTGTGAAAAGGAATCTGGCACACAAAAAGAAATCCATTATATATATATATATGAAATCCATATATATATAGTCTTTATTTGGAGATGTATCTGCCACAAGGGTTTGGACTCCATAGAGTTTTCATCACAATTTAGATATAAAAGAAAACAATATATGAGGAAGTAACATCCACACACACACACACACACACCAAAAAAATGGAAAAAACTCCACTAGGTGGAGCTTTCATAGCAAGCATTTTTCCCACTAGGCAAGCACCTAGCAACTGGCTCTGAGTTAGTGCACTCAGTGGAGTTCCCTGGGAAGGTTCTCTCTGGTCACAGTGATTTTTTTCATAAAAGCAGTTTCACTCTAACCTTGTTTTTTATTTTTGGTGATGGCCGAATTCAAAGAACAGTGTGCAATTGTGAAATATTGTTTCCTGATCAGGAAAAATACTGCAGGAACTGGTATGATTTTGGACACAGCTTACAAGGATAACACTATGGGGAAATTTCAAGTATACGAGTGGTTTTCTTGTTTCAAAAAGGATGAAATGTTGATTGATGATAAACCTTGTTCTGGACACCCATCAACTTCCTGAATGGATGAAAATGTCAACAAAATGCATGCACTTGTGCTTGAAGACCTACGACTGACTATTGAAGAGATGGGGAAGTTATCTGGACTATCTTGGAGCTTGGTTCAGCTGGTTTTAACAGAAGATTTGGGAATGAGAATGATTGTTGTGAAACTTTTGCCTCGGCTTTTGACTGACCAGGAAAATGAGTGTCAAGTGGAAATACGTCTTGCTTTGAAAGAATAGCTCCTTAGCAACCCAGACTTTTTCCAAGGTCATTACTGTGACAAGACATGTTGCTATTCTAATGACACCAAAAAGAACCATTAATAAAGCCAGTGGAAGACAACATTGTCACTTTGCCCCCCAAAAGTTCGTCAAATGAAATCAAAGATCAAGATGATGTGCGATATATAAACAGACTTTGCCCCAGCTTTGTCTCTCCCAAATATATGCCTAACGTAAGAGCCTTTACCAGCACAAGGTGAGAGGTTAGATGCTTAGAGATATTCTTCCTGTAGGCATTCAAGCCATCCAAAGCAATCAGATGCTATTTTTATCCCACCATAGGTAGGTCTCACTCCCTGCTGTTAGGAGCAGTAGATTCCTTTCCATAGAAAGCTTAGTATAAGTCAAGTCTCCAGCTCAAGGACAATAAAAGTCATGCTCCATCTTGACTGTAGGATCTGCCCATCTTGTCACATGTGTATCCCTGATCCCTCCTCTTCCTACTGCTAATGCACTCCTAGATCATTCCCCTCCTATTACTATATTGCCTTTGTTACAACCCCTTCCTGTGATGTAGGTAATCACCTGTAAACAGGAGGCATAACAGTATGCAACCAAAAAAGTCCTGATTTGTGGCAGATGAGGGACAGGTTTTGCCACCACAAAATGAACCTGCTCACGCAACCATATCTGTGTGCCAGTTTTTCCCAAAAAACACCATGTCTCCCTTGCCCCATGCACCTTGACAAGAGAGTCCAAGATAGTTGACAACATGTCCAAGTGTCTAAGAAAACATCTTTCTTGCTTCTATGGAACACTCTGGCTGTACCGAAGACAAGGACTAGTAAAGATTTGTAATCATTAATGTGCTGTAGAAAAGTTCATCTTACATTAGAATATAAGGTGCACTGGACGTGGGAAGATATGGAAGATATGAGAGGGACACAGATTAGTTCATTTTTAACAGTTTAGAACACATATCATGAGGGCATGGATAATGATAATGGTAGATGAAAAAAATGAGAAAATGCAAGTTGATAGGAGAGATAGTATAGAAATAGGATTGGGGGCAACTAAGGGGTGGAGCATATTTTGCAATGGGTTATGAAGAGAAGCAAATGTTCAGGATTGCAGCATGAATGTACAGAGAGGAGGCAGAGTAGAAGCACTGAGTACGGATGACCACATTTGTTCTTTACTCCTTCATTCCACACATTTTACTAACTGTTCCTCTCGATATCCACACATTCAACAAACATCATAGTGTTCTAAAAACCGGGGATACAAAAGACAAACAAAACATGTGATAGAATGTCCATTTCCATAATAAATATCAGTAGACAAAGGTAATTATGCTTCAATACAAAGTATCAAATAAAGGCACATATAGAATGTTGCAGGAAGTACAACAATTATAAGAGAGGGAGTGTTTATTTTTCAAATGGGATGATTGCTAAAAAATGCCTTCCATCTCACCAATCTAAATCTACATTCTTGTCATTAGAGTCATTAATTCAATATGATTCTAAATTTCATGCTGGTGAAATTTTACTAATATACTTAATAATTTATCAATGAATAATTATAATTATGAAATTATACATTTCAAAGGCAACATTTGATTTAGAATTTATTAGTGGAAATTTTGAGCTATCACATGGGGGCACTGTCTTCCAGGCAACAGGTCAGTGCCACTAGTGTCACTATTGTAGCTTTACAACCATGCTCATGTATTTGAACATTTTATACGTTCTAAATTTACTCTATCACTAAAATGAGTTCATAACAGAAAAGGAAGAGTGATGATTTGAGTAGAAATAGAGTAACTTTTATAAAAGTAATAAATTGATTCTTTCAGATGGAAATCAGAAGGCAAAAACAAAATTAGTAATTCTCTAGTCTGAATTAGACACTCACTGAACCTGTCCGTTAAGATTAAGATATTTAATTAGGTAGTTCATTGGAAACAAAATGAGACTTTTTGCCCCCATAAGGATTGACAGCCTCAGGAACCTATAGGGGCAGTTCTGCTGTCTCCTACATGGTCACTCAATATGAGTCACAATAGATTGGCTGCCAGTGGTGGGTATTTGTTATGAGAAATTGCAACAAAACGAAAGAATTGTTACAAATGCATGGCTGGCTTAAAATGCATGATTTTTTAAAAGGATTTATGGTGGTGCAGTGGTTAAATCGTTTGATTCCTAACTGAAAAGTAGGTGGTTGAAACCCATCAGCTACATTCACAGGAGGACAGTGGCAATTGGCTTCTGTAAAGATTTACAGTTTTGGAAAGTGTACTGGGCTGTTCTATTCTGTCTGATAGCATTCCTGTGAATCAGAACCAACTCAAAAATGGTGATTTGGCTTTGGCTTTTTCTTCTTGTTTCAAATATCATTGTTCAAGTAAACCTTCACGTCTGTGTATTTAATATTTATACATATATTCAAAATGCATTTTTCATCGATTTAAGGTGATTACTTATATGGCACATTAGTTTTGGTTTCCAAAATTGATATCTCAGGAAACAGTTTCTTCAGTTTTCAAATAAGTGTACCCAAAAATTACTCATTTAAGTATTCAATTAAGTTTAGAGAATGTTGAGTTGTTCCATGCCAAACAGAAATTTTAATGCAAGATTGCTCAGAACTTTCACTACACGAATGTGCACTTTTAATCTCCAAGAAGAGGGTATTGTATGCAATGTTCTCAAAACTAATTTGACCACAGTGTCATTTTTTTTCACAGAGCACCTATTACCATCAACCAGAACTAGCATTCTGTTAAACATGGGTTAGAAAATGATCTGCGCTTTCTTTAGAAGGATTCTCATGACTAGAATGCTAGTTAACAGAAAACATGGTCATAACATTTAGTGTTCAAATTGACTCAAGAGACCAGCTAGCAAAACTTCCATGAAGAAAATCATTTCAATAGCTCAATAGCATGCCTGAAATGGTCATCCAGTATAGTTTAAAGTCTATTGTTTTAGTCCATTCTATGCAAATCCTAATTAATGTTAATAATATTTATTAAGCTTACATATAACTCACTGGTCCTCCGGTTTCCTTCCTTGTTCCATGGCAATTCATGGCATATTTGAAGACAGCTCACATAGACATGCTCTTTTCCTAGATAAACAACCCAATACTTACAAGTGTGCAACACAGAAATGACCAGAATCCTTACTTTATCAATTATGTGTCCCTTTATGCTCTTGCCAGTCATTGTCCCTTTTAAAATGTATCAATCAGCAAAAAAAGATGGCTTATTACTACTGAAACTGGTAAGATTTGCCTTCCTTTTGTTTGGAACGTGATCAAGCAAAATGATAACTTGACCAAATATGCGTTCTCCATCTGCACTTAAACAACTAACTTTGCAGTTAATTTAGATGGGTCGTTCTTTCCCATTGAAATCAAGAGAAATGCCACGTTTTGAATTGAGTCCCCCTCAAAATATGTCAGTGTAATAGGGCTGTGATTATAAATGTGGTGGCAGTTATGAAATGATGTAGTTTAGCAGTTGTAGAAAGAAGCAATCTCCCTTATCATGTGATCTGATGAGATCAAACAAGGATTTTTAAGGGGATTTGATGGGATGCAAAATCCTCCTTTTAGTCACACCTGATTTCAGTGTAAGGTGTGGTCTGCATCACCTTTATTTTACACGAGATGAAGAGAGAGAGAAGTCAGCAGAGAATCAGGTAACTACAGTAGAACCCTGGTACTCGACTGCATCGGTACTCCACACACTCGGATTTCGATTCGAAATGCAGAGAAAACATCGGAATCAGACCCGACACGTGATTTTTGTAATCAAAAGCAGTTCATGTTTCGGGCACTTGTGTTCCCAGCGTTTTGTTATAATTTTCTTAGTTTTGTGGCTTTCTGTACTGTTTTTAGATAAAAAACAAGGGTCCTAAGAAAGAGTTTTTGGGAAAGAATCATCATGATAAGGAACGGGTTAACTGTGTTATCAATATTGTTGATGATACTTTACTAAATCCTTTTAGAAAACAGTTAAGGAAATGCCAACAGCAGACCACATTAGACAGATTTTTTTTTTTTTAAGAGAAAGTCATCCAGTTCCTATTGGGGAAAAAAGGCAAAGAAGGGGGAAAAAAAACTGAAATGCTGCTCCCAGGTGACTTTATGGAAGGAGATTTCCCTTCCAAATAATGACTCTTTCTCCAGACCTCCTCTCCACATCCGGGTCCACAGATCCAGATCCTCATCAATCTCAAGGTATGGGCCATACCGTAGTTGTTAAAACGCTTTTCGATGTTGTGCTTCTTATTTAAATTATATTATTTAACGCTGAACTTATTTATTTTGAAATTTCTGTGTAATGTTTTGTATAAAAAGGACAGGTTAGGGTAAAAACTTGATGGTCGAGAACGGATTCATCCATTTTCAGTTATTTCTTATGGGAAAAATTGATTCAGAACTTGACTGCCTCACATCATCTGACGCTCCTTCCTGAATGGATTAGCATCAAGGTCTGGGGTTCTACAGTACCTCCCTGAAAAAAGAGCAGAGATGGAACATTACTTTGGACTTAGTATCTTGCATGAAGAACCTCCTTGATCCAGGGTAGGATTGATGGTAAACACATGAAGATCTCCCAAAGATATATGGCCCCCAAAATATGGAAAGGAAACAATGACCGCTCCACAGAGCTAACAGAGCTAATAGGCTTCCCTAGAACTGATGTCCTGAATTCAAACGTCTGTCCTTCTAAACAATAAGAGAATGCATATCTATTTTTAAAGTTACCCACTTGTATGATTGTTTTAGCAGCAGTGGAAAATTAAGACATCCTACAACAGATTGCCTTAAAATGCAACTTTCTTGATCAAATAATCTGCCACTTTGCTTTACAAAGGGGGCACAGATTTATAAAACTAAAATAGCGTTTTTATTATAATCCATACATGCTTCAAGACCTGCTCACTTTCATTTCAGCATGCAAGGCAGTGTCACCTGCATATTGAAAGTGGTTAGTAAGCCGTCCTCCAATCCCGATGCTGGGTTCTTCTTCATATAATACATCATGTTAAATGGAGAAAAAAAATAAAGTTGTCAAGGATTTCTTCATGTTTGTATCCACCATCAATGCTTGTGGAAGCTTCAATCAGGAGATCAAGTGATACATTGCATTGGGTAAATCTTCACAAGACCTCTATAACGTGGTGAAAAGCAAGGATGTTACTTTGAGGAATAAGATACACTTAACCCATGGTATTTTCAACTGTCTCCTATGCATGTGAAATTTGAGATTGAAAAAGGAAGTCTGAAGAAAAATGGATAGTGCTCGTGCAAAATGTGGAAAGTACCATGGACTGCCAAAAGCACAAACAGATCTTTCCCGGAAGAAGTACAGCCAGAATGTTCCTTAGAGGGAAAGGTGGTAGATGTTGTACCGTGTACTTGGGACATGCTATCAGGAGAATCCAGTCCCTGGAGAAGGACATCATTCATCATCAACAAGAGGACTGCCCTCACTGAGATGGACTGGACAAGGGCTTCAACAATGGGCTCAAAGATGGAACAATTCTGAGACTGGAGCTGGTTTGGTTTTTGTTTGGTTTTGTTTGGTTGTACATAGAGTTGCTATGAGTCAGAATTGACTCAAGAACACCCAACAACAACAACAAAATAACATAATTATTTGCATTGAATGGGTTTGTGTTCAACTTTGTAAAACAAATATATATTTATTTATGTATATTTGAATGTACACACAAGAGGGTAAATAAAATAATATTGTTATAAAAGCTTTAGTAATTGAAAACATCAAGATACGAAGCTATTTTTTTTCTGTGTAAAGCAATAGGTTTTTAATAGAAATTTCATCATAACAAAATCGTATACATATAAATGCATACTTGCTTTAAAATTAGAATGATTTCATCCATGGTTATTATGTTTTGGGATGCAGATAAGCTGTAAAAGAAATGACAGGAAATGCCTTTTTTTCGGAAAAAACACCACAGATAACATCTGTGTTGTTTGTGTTGAATAGGTCATTTAGAGTTGACAGAATATGTGAATAATTACAATTTATCTTGTATTTTTTCTATAGTAATCTATTGTTTAGTAAAAATAACATTTATTTTTAAAGAAATTTCTAGTACTTAAAAATGATGGTCTTATCTACAATAGCAGAAATAACTCTGGTTATAGACTAGTTTGAATAAAAGTTAACCTAGTAAACAAAACTAATTAAAGTTACTAATCAACCTAACAGTATGGTGTAAGTTTCATAATTTTTACTTAAATTTCTTTTGTAAAAAAAATAATTTTATTGCGGGCTCTTACAACTCTTATCACAATCCATATATACATCCATTGTGTCAAGCACATTTGTACATTTGTTGCCCTCATCACTCTCAAAACATTTGCTTTCTACTTGAGCCCTTGGTATCAGCTCCTCATTATTTCCCCTCCCACCCTGTTCCCCACTCCCTCATGAACTTTATAAATTATCATTATTTTATCATAACTTACACTGCCTGATGTCTCCCTTCACCCACTTTTCTGTTGTCCATCCCCAAGGAGGAGGTTATATATAGATCCTTGTAATGGTTCCCCTTTTCTACCCCACCCTCCCTCCACCCTCTCACCACTGGTGCTGAAGGGATCATCTGTCCTGGATTCCCCATGTTTCCATTTCCTATCTGTACCAGTGTACATCCTCTGGTCTAGCCAGATTTGTAAGGTAGAATTGGTATCATGATAATGGGGAAGAGGTAAGTTGTATGTTTCATTGTTGCTACTCTGCACCCTGATTGGCTCGTCTCCTCCCCATGACCCCTCTGCAAAGAGATTTCCAGCTGCCTAGAGGTGAGCCTTGGGTCCCCAATATGCACTTCCCGTCATTCACAATATGATTTTTTGTTCTTTGATGTCTGATACCTCATCCCTTCAACACCTCGTGATCACACAGACTGGTGTGCTTCTTCCATGTGGGCTTTGTTGCTTCTGAGCTAGAAGACCGCTTGTTTACCTTCAAGCCTTTAAGATCCCAGATGCTATCTCTTTTCATAGCCAGGCACTATCAGCTTTCTTCACCACAATTGCTTATGCACACATTTGTCTTCAGCGATTGTGTCGGGAAGGTGAGCATC
>NW_022103918.1:3362103-3395315 GCF_000313985.2 Echinops telfairi | reverse complement strand
CTATCTTATCTAGATAGACCTGCAGAAATAATAATATGGACATAAAAACAAGACAACACCAAATAAAACGACACAGGAAAACAAAACGACAACAACAACAAAAAAAAACCCAAACAAAAACAAAAAAAGAAAAACCTGTAAATAGTTCAAGGTCTGTTTGTTGACCTTTAGGAGTGTTTTCTGGTCGGGTCTGATGGGGTGCCATGCCCTGGCCCTAAAGTCTATTTTTGGTATTCCCTGGGGACTTCCTTACTCTGCTCCCCTTGCTGTTCTGTTGCACGTCCTTAGTGTTTTGTCTTGGTGTGTTGGGGTCAGATCAGGTACAAATCCCACATTGTGTCTCCAGTGTTGTCCCATGTAGGGCTATGGGTGAGTGAGGGATGTCATGTCTCATAGTGGGGCAGACCATATGGTCCTCTCTGCATTGGCTGCTCTGAGCGAGGCTATCATCCTCAGAGCTTGGTGGGCCAGGGTGTGCTCCACTCCCTTCCTCCCACTTCATTTGCTTCCGCTTCCATTTGGGTATGGTAGGTCGGTTCCTTTCCCCCACCAGAAGGTCTATTGTCATTCTCTGTGGCACACACTTCCGTGGTGGGGGCCAGGCTGGTTCTGGTTGCGGCCAGCCCTATAGTCCAGCTTTTTCATGGATTCCTCCATGTGTTACATTGCCCTCCTGTTTTGTTGCATCATGGTGGGGTCTATATGCACATTCCAATTCTGTGGAGACACAACCAATACTCTCCCCCTGGGTGGGTTAGTGCCCTGTCCCCGCCCCCCCTCCCATGTAATCATCTCAGTTTCTCCCCACCCCCATTCTCCCTCCTCCTTCCCCCTTCTTTATGTTGGACTCACATGTACCTCCCTGGGTTTGGTCTGACCTCCCCGCGACTACCTATACTTCCACCCATGTATTGTGAGATAAGTGTCTACTCTTCTATTCTTGCTGTGCTGATTGCACTTACCTCAGGGGACTCATGTTATACTTGTCCTTTTGAGCTTGGCGTACCTCACTTAACATGATTCCTTCCAACTCTTCCCATGAAGCTACGTATTTCGTTTGATCACCCGTGCTTTTCAGTGCTGCATAGTACTCCATTGTGTGTATGTGCCAGAGTTCACTAATCTACTCATCTGTTGATGGAAACATAGGCTGTTTCCAAGTTTTTGTGACTGTGAATTGCACCACAATAAAGATTGTAGCGCAGATGACTGGTTGTGTTTTTTTTTCTTACCTCCTCTGGGCATATGCCCATTAGAAGGAGGACTGGAGCATAAAGTAGATCAATTTCCATTTTCTTTAAGTATTGCCAGATTGCTTTCCACAGTGGCTGTACATATCTACATGACCACCAGCAATGGAGGAGGGTTCCTATTTCACCACATCCCCTCCAACATTTGTTGCTCTCTGGTTTTCTGATTTGTGCTAACCTCAGGGGTGTTAGGTGGTATCTCCAAGGAAAACTACAAGACCCTACTAGAGGAAACCAAAAGCGACCTCCGCATATGAAAGAACATCCCATGCACATGGATTGGAAGACTTAGCATAGTAAAGATGACAATCTTACACAAAGCACTTTATAAGTTTGATGCTATTCTGATTAAAAGACCAACAACTTTCTTCAAAGAATTGGAAAAACTGATCTCCAATCAGAGGGAAGAAGCCCAGAATTATCAGAGAACTCCTCAAGAAGAAGCACAAAGTCAGAGGACTCGCCTTTCCTGATTTTAATACCTACTACACAGCTACAGTGGTCAAAACAGTGTGGTACTGGCATAATGACAAGTAGAAAAGAACAGAAAGCCCAGAAATAATACCATCAGCTTATAGACAACTGATCTTCGATAAGGGTCCCAAAACCATCAAGTGGGAAGCGGATGCGCTTTTTAACAAGTGGTGCTGGAAACAATGGATATCCACATGTAGACAAATGAAGCAAGACGTTTACCTGACTCCCTGCACAAGAACAAATTCAAGATGAATCACAGACCTGGAAGTAAAACCCAAAACCATCAGGACCTTCAAGGAAGGAATCGGGACAAACTTAAGATCACTGGCTCAGGGAATTCATAGGCTCACTGCAATGGGGAAGGGTACACACACAGGTGAACTGAAAATCAACAAATGGGATTTAATAAGAATAAAACACCTGTGTGTCTCTAAAGACTTCACCAAGAGGGTGATAAGGCGACCCACAGACTGGGAGAGGATTTTTAGTAATGGCACATCAGACTAAGGGCTCATTACTAAAATCTACAACACCCTTATGACCTGCAGAAAGAGGAAAACAGTTAACCCCCTAAGGAAGTGGGCAAAAGAACTGAAAAGAACTTTCACTGCGGAGGAGACCCATTTGACCAACAGGCATATGAGAAAGTGTTCCCGTTCATTAGCCATAAGAGGAATGCAAATAAAGCTACTCTTTTTTGACATACCCTACATCTGAGTCTAAACACTGTCAATGGTTGTGTTTCTGTCTTCTCAGTCCTGTAGATTCCCCACAATATCACCAAGCCCTTTGAACAGACCTCTATGTCTTGAATATAATTGGCCCAGTAGACACCCTTGCAGGTCACTATTTCAATTTGACCTTGCTCTTTGAATTATAAGTATAAACCATGATTTTTTTTCTGGTGATAGTTCATAACATAAAATCATCTTCATTATTTTAGCTCTTGCTTAAAAAAACTGATGGAGGCTTAATCTATGAGGTGACCCCGTAGATGTATGGACTGTTGTCCATAGCCTTCTGCAAATCAGATGTTCATGTTTTAAGTTCTGACACTATTGCCTCCTTCATATTTGAATTTTATTACTTAAAGTCCTTAGATCACACAGGCTGGTATGCTTCTTCCATGGATGATGGGCAGAAATGAGAAGCTAATTACAGAATATAAGCAGAAAATGTTCTGAAATTGATTATGTTAATGATTGCACAAATATTCTTAATATGATTGAATGATTAAATTGTATGATATGTGAAGTATAACCCAATAAAATGATAAAAATAAATACATTAAAATGATGGAAAGATAAGCTGTTTGGGCTAGCTAATTTTCACTCAACCCATTTTTTTTAAGATGGCCAACAAGACTAAGACACTACTTATTACTGTGAAAAGTTGTCTGCAGCAATCCACAAATTACAGGGACAAGTTAAACATATTTTGTTTGTTTGTTTGTTTTGGAATAAATATATGCATATATCAACTAAAATTCCAATAACAATACTTATTGTAAAAATAGTTTTATTGGCATATACTTCACAGATCATACAATTTAATCATTCTATCATATTAAGAAAACGTGCTAACAGCATCACAGTCAATTTCAGAATTTTTTCATACTCATTGTTTTTAGCTCCCCATGTCCCCACTATTCCCTGCCATGCTCCTAAACAATTATCAAACCAGTTTCTCTATCGATAGATCTATCTATCATAGATTTTATGTAGAGAAAAAAACCTTACAAAACAAAGCACAATCGTACAAAATCACACAAAGCAAGCAAACAAACAAAAAGCCATAATTAGAGAAACCATAGAAAACCTTCAATCAAAGAGAAAGCAGAAAACATTAAAAACTGAAACAACTTTAAAATGGGTCAAACAGGAGTTCAAATGATAGACTATTACATTTTAAATTAGCTACATCTGCCATAATCCAGTTCACAATGCTCTTGGAATGATAGCAACACTGTTCCCATCCCTCAACTCTCATCAGAGGGGATTCACCAGGGGCTTCACCAGGTACTTGTTTGAAGACAAACCTTCAAGACCTCAGATACTGTTTTTTTGGATAGCCAGGGACCATCTGGTATTTTCATCACACTTAATAGCAATACAGTTGTACTTAGCCTCATACATTTGTATAATTTTTCATTATAAAAAGTGAAGAAATGTACACTTATTGAGGAGATTCTAATTTATAATAGAAATCGTAATAATTTTCTATATTTTAAATTGGTATTCTCTTTCCTTCTTCCCTTTACCTTAAATAAACAAGCAGAATAGTCTGAATTTTTACTTTGTAATAAAATAATCATCATTGCTACTGCTTTAATCAGTCGAGTGTTATCTTATTTATGAGACAGAAGGAAAAGAATAACATTTACTTTGGATATAGGTCAACATATTTGTGCTCAATATTGTAGTTGAATAATTATTTTTTCTATGTCCTTATAAATCCTCCATTTGGGAAAAAAATGTGTGTTAATGAGATTGTGGTATTGCAGGAGTGGTAAAGAAACCATGTAGGTAAATGTGTAGAGAAGTTAATGGTGAAGTGTGGGATAATTGTGGAGGGCCCCGGGCAAAAACCCAAACAGAAGTGCAGGAGTCATAGGACATCTCATCTTCACTTGTCTTCGTTAGTGCAAGTGGAAAGGTTAATGCTCTCAGTTCCATCAACACAGACTGAGGGTCTGTAGCACCTGTGAATTCTAAAGCTACCCATAGCGCAACTGATTTAATTTCTGTGAGAAGAGTACTATTTCCAAGTTTGTTCAGGAATATGAATATCAATTAACCATCTGCTCCTGCTCATCTACAATCTCTCTCTTTCTTTTATTATAGAGAAATTGTTTTCAAAATTATTATCACATGTAAAAGTTCACTGGGTTTGAAGCTATTCTCTGACTGGAAGGAAGTTGGTCCGTAGTGTGCTGGCCCAAAGCATAGAACCTTATCCAAGCACTGGATAGCCAATGGTTACATTCTTACATATGTCCTTGAAGCCTCAGGTAAATTTTGGCATCTTTGATTTTCTGACGCTGTGGATTGTAGCCAGTGATTACATTAATCACTCTAACTCTGATGGTATAATTTGCCTTTTTAGAGTATTAAAGTACCAGTGTTCCTATGTATTGTTTATATGTGTGTTATATGTTATTCCACACATTCAACTATTAGCAATAGCTTCATTCATGGTAAGGCTACTTCCTCCAGTTCTCTGTTCATCCGGTTCCAAAAGCTTCAACCACCTTATTAATATTCGGTTCCTGAAACTACCTTCCCTTTTCTTCCCTGAGGCATGGATCTAGGAAGAAAAATCTCTGTGGAACAACTCATAGGGATGAGGGGAAGAGTTAGGCAAGGAATTAAAGTGAGTATAGGATCCTCTTCCACTACCAGTGTATTAAGTTGGATTCTCTAGAGAAGAAAAACCAATGATGCTTCATGTGTTTGTATATAAACAGAGATTTATATCAAGAAATGGCTTACACAGCTGTAGAAATAGTAAATCCACTCTAGGAACAGGAGGCAGGGTAATGAAAAAGAGACAGCAGGGGGCACAGGCTGGTGGATGCAGAGGGCCAAGTCAGCCAAACAAATCCACAGCCGGTAATCTGTTGATGCTTTGGGGATCAGCAGGTGACTCAACAGGACATCTAATAACTGTATGCAAAGTCCAGCTCTGGCAGAAGGCAAAGGGTCAAAGAAAGAGGACTCAAAATTCAAATCTGCTAGTACCATTTAAATCTGCTTGGACCATTCTCTCTCTGTCATACAAAAAGGGTTAGGACACCAAGAAGGTGTTATCAGGCTGTCACTTAATTAACAAGTTAGGCTATAGCCCTATCCTTACTCGGGAGTATCTAGTTGACATATCCCTAGTCATCACAGACCACCCCTTGTCAACTTGACACCTGCACATATTTCTTAAACCATACATAATCACCAAAGAGAATAATAATATCATACTTGAGCCTAACATGATGCAGCCAACACATGTGCAACCACACACTCCCTAACCCCATTTTCTTCTTGTATTTACATACATACAAATAGGAATTACTCATAACAATTATAGTTCTTAACTCTACAGCTGTTCACATGGCCATAGCTGGCAGCTAGAACTACCTTCTTCCATTACTTATTCTGTATTCCTTTACCCTCAGCAGGTGCCTCAGCGGGTACCTTAGTGAGTACTGATCTTTGCCTGATGAAATGACCCAAAACTTCTTTCCTGGATTGTCTGGGCTATTCATAGTCATGTCAGACTTGGGTGCTCTCCTTTCTCACTGACTTTATTTACAGAACATGGTAGTACTGAGACACGAAATCTCCAGGATGACAGACTCGCTCTTTACTTCTCCTATGTAATATCAATCCAGCTTCCCCTTGGAAATCAGGAGCAATTACACCACTCAATATAGTAACACTGTTCTTTACCTGTTAATCCAGAGGCATGAAGAGGCCCAAATGGTCATGGGACATGGTATCCCACACAGCATTGCTTCAAATCAAGGAACTCACTTCACAGCCAATGAAGTGTGGTAATGGGCCCATTGTCACAGAATCCACAGGTTGTACAGATTCCTTATCATTCTATCAGCCAGCTGCTTCATAATGATAAGAAACCTGGCACAACCAGTGATTTCTGTAAGCATGAGCCCATGCCAGAGAATAAGACATTTTGTAAGATGATGAATGGTAGGTTTGGAAGAAGCAGTGTGTGCAGGGAAAGCATATCTGTATCTAGTGTAAGTACCTATTCCAGTAAGAAAAAAACACTGCCCTTTCCGTAATGGAAGTGGTCTTAGGTAAGCAACTGGCAACCAGATTGCTGGTTGAGCTGTCTTGGACTCAGTGTTGGTCTCTGCTGCTGACAGCTGGAGCATTCAACAGTAGCAATAATCAATTCAGCCTTAGGGAGTAGAAGGCCATGCTGCTGCACCCATTCCTAACTTCCATCCCTCCCACCATGTCCACTTTGTTCATGCACCCCTGATTAATAGGATGATTAATTTTGTACAGAATGTGTCATCCTATCCACCTGTTTATTAAAATCCTCCTCTGCAGGGGTAGCCTTTTGGTGGGCATTCTCCTGGAACACAAATACCTTCACTTTTTTTTTACCCATTCAGAGAGGTCTACTTACATACCTCTTCTCCATACCACTTTGTCATCAATTTTCTAATCATGCTCCTTCAAAGCCCAAGCATTAGGCACAGTCCATAAGTCAGAATCCCAAATCATCAAAATCAGATTAATGGCTGGGGCATCCTTACTGCTATAGCAGGAAGCCAGAGGCTATAGAATGAAAGCTCTACTCAGGGAGCTCAGTATAACTGGACAGAACACAAGCTAGAAATGACCGTTGACATCAGAGTGGGCACTCTGAAAGCCGTGTAAATGAGACCAAATACAAATAAGAAAGCATATTCAGTATTGGCTAAACACTTATAAAGCAATGATAATGTATTTTCATTTGAGAAAAAGAGAAATATTGCCAGCACACCCATTTATATATATACTGGAGGTAGGGCATCCCCCCCAAGAAAATCCCTCCTTAAAACTGATGGACTGTTAAACCATGAAAGTGATGGCAGTATGTTACATTAGGGAGCAGCTATTCAGCCAATGTGTGATAAACCACAGAGAATCTTGGGTAGTCATATTAACATGTAACATTAACCATTGCTATGACCATTTACTTTACCAAGCATGAGGTCCTTCTCCAGCCTCTAAACCCTAAGCAGCAGTTCTCCTCTGTTCAGGTCTCCTCGGAATTGCAGTAGACTTGGTGGGAGTGGGTTTGGGATTTGGGGGGTTGGAACTAGAGGGGGCTGGTCCCACCTTATAATATATCCCAAGTAAGGGAACCAAAATCTTGTCACCTTATATCTAAGGATTTTGCCATTTCCTCCAAGTAGAGGGTACATCTGACAGAGCTAATACACATCACAAAGCAGGCAGCAATGCATATAGCCAAGAAATCGTCTTCCAAAAAGAGGATGAAGAAGAGGACCCAGGACCTAGAGTATCATACTTAGAAGAAGAAAAAAAATCAAGAGCCATAAGGCACCATCAGACAATAGAATTATGGGAGCATAAGGACACATAAGGCCTGTGCATAGTGGCAGGAGGGGAAAAAAGCTGAAAAAACACCCAAGATGGGGAAAAAGAGAAACCCAGGGAAAGTCTGCTTGTTTTCCATTTTGGACTGTTGTTCTCTGAATACAGGTTTGAAATATTGTCCTTTTGGGGGTCATTGCTCTATGTTTAAAAATCTTAGAATGACAGCATGGGACACACTTGAGTTTCAATTAAACTTTCTGAAATTGAAAGCCAACCAGCCCAATCTCTTAATTGTTCTTTCAGTTTTATAACTAAAATATTGAAAAATGGGCTTTCAGAGAGAAATGTTTTGTGGTAGTTTTAAATAATGCAGAAAGCTCTCCAAATATTGACTATACTACACAATTCATTGCATTTTAGCTCCTGACAAATGCTTTAAAATCCCATTTAGACAAGCTATTTTTTGTATAACTTTTTCCTATATATGCATTTCTCTTCTGCCCTTAAAAGATTAGTGAAAGGTTTAAATAGTAACCATCTGATTGTATCAGTCTATGTTTCCTGAATCCCTGACTGATATTTTAATGCTTAATTTGTAAGTCAACACTCTATGTGACTGCATTTCCACCCCCACCCACCTTTTTTCTTTATTATCAACCTCCAGGATGGTGGCCTTAAAATGCTTTCTTCAGTTACTATGATTAGAAATACAACATTGATATAAATTAGCAAATATTTGGCTGCTACTTGAGATTACTTGGGCTGGGGGTGGGAGGAGGCAGCAAATACAAAAGAAAATAAAACCTTAAAGGAAACAGACAAGTACTCTTGGGTCAAGAATAAATATATTGCAGTTTTATTTCCTAATTACTATATGCCAATAGCATTTAATCCTTATTTCTATAATATATTTACCAGTTGTTAGTTATTGCCTGGTGATGCTGCCAGATAAGCATTGTACTGCTTACAGTAAGGTCAGTGGTTTAAACCTAACCACCACTTCGCAGGAGACATAAGTGCTCCATCAAGTTTATAGCCTTGGAAACATTGTATACTGTAGTATAAAATATTATACAATAGTATAAATTGTGTAGTACAGGGTCACAATGAATCAGAATTGACTCAATGGCAGTTTTTCTTTTACTTTTTAATTACAGTATGTTTTTTTCTTAGTTAATCAAGTCTTGGACAAAGTATATTTATCTACCTATTTATAGTTTGCATATCCATATTATATCAATAGTCTAATGAAAATTGAGGAAACCATTTTAGAATTTTAAAAATGTGATTTAATAAAATTTTATTTTATTTTGTAAAGCATTATGTATATATATATATTATGTATGGTCTAAAAATTTATTTTGAAATGATATTTTTGGTGATTGCTATGGATTGAGTTGCCCCAAAGGTACATGTTTTAAATCCTAGTTTCTTTAGTAATAGTTATAATCTCACTTGGGAATGGATATACTGTTATGCTTATAAAATAGGTTTAGTGAAGGATCATCTGACCCAAGCCTGACCCTACTTTTGACATTCAGATTGTACAAACGTGCTTTCTAAAAGTGAAGAGGACTTGAAATACTTCCTGATGAAAATCTAAGACTGCCACCTCTGGTGTAGATTTCAGCTCACGATAAAGAAAACTAAAATCATCACAGTTGTACCAATAGACAATATCTTGATAAATGGAGAAAATATTGAAGTTTTTAATTATTTCATTTTCCACAATCAATATTCATGGCAACAGCAGTCAATAAATCAGATAATGCATTGTCTTAGGCAAATATCCTACACAAAACCTCTTTAAAGTATTGAAGAGCAAAGATATAAAATTTTGAAAATGTGCCTGATTTCAATCAGGGTATTTTCAAGCACCTCATATCCATGTAAGTTGGGCAATGAATAAAGACCACAAAATACATTTGAATTATGGTATTGGTGAAGGATATTGAAAGTACCATAGACTACCAGAAGAACAGCAAATCTGTTTTGGTGGAAGAACTGTAAGAAGGCGTCTTAGAAGCTATGTGAAAGATAGTCTTTGTCTCATATATTTTGGACTTATTATCAGGAGGCCTGTCCGGGAAAAGGACATCCAGCTTGGTCATGAAAAGAGAAGACTCTCAAGGAGATGGATTGATACAGTGGCTGCAACAATGGGTCCAATGATTGTGAGGATGATGGAGGACAAGCCTATGTTTCATTCAGTTGTGCATAGAGTTTCTATGAGTAAGAGATGGCTCAATGGCACCTAAGAACAACAACAATAGTAAAACCTTTTGCCTTGAAGAGGGTTTTGGTAGACTTACGAATGTAAAGGCAGTTTGGATGAGGGCTCAGAAGAAAGTAAGGAGAGCTATAGAGATGGTCTCTGTTTCCTTAGAGCAAACATGGCACGAGCAACTGAATGTTGCTAAAAATGTAGAAGTTAAGTGTGTGTCGGGTGAAGCTTTAAATGATGATGAACATGTGGTTGGATCAACATGGAGGTAAGGGTGATGTTTTTATGCAGTGACAGACAAATTTGTCTTATTATGTTCAAATGTTTAGTCAAAGATAGAACTTGCAAGTGATAAACTGGGATATTTGGCTAATTTGATTTCTAAGCAAGATCTTAAAGGAGTTACATGGTTTCTGCTTAATATAGTTAAAGGCAAATAGAAAGAGGTGGACTTAAAAAATGAACTTTAATCCAAATTCCAATCAACAGACTAATGGATCAAAACTGTGGTACATACATGCTATGGAGTACTACGCATCCCTAAAAAGCAGTGATGAAAGCATGAAGCACATTGCTGCATGAGAAGAACTGGAGGAAATCATGCTAAACAAAGGACAAGTCCAACACGAGTCCACTGAGATAAGCTTAAAAAATGGGGCATAGGAGAAAAGCTACTATATATACATACATTCCTGGGTGAGGTCCAGGTATTATGGCAGGGGCCCAACCCAATCCAGATACATATGGCAGCCAATTAAACAGGAGGGGGAAAGAAAGAGAAAAGAAAAAAAAAAGACATGGGTGGGGGGCAGGGCACTAACCTACCCAAGGGAAGGTATTATTTATATCTCCACAGGAGAGGGAGAGAGAAACCAGGCTTCAACCCAATGTGCCAAGATGTGAATACAACATACTGGCATGTACCAGGGAACCAATAGAGAAGTCTGAAGGGCTGGCCTCAACTCTAACTGTGTGAACAGCTGCCCCTTCTCCCCCACCCCAGAAGAATGCACCTCAGAGGACAGTACTGAAGCTACAGCGTGGGGAGAGGGGCAAGATTTATTAGAGCACAGAGGAGAAATGAAGAGGGATGGAGAGGGAGGGGAACACATCCTGGCCCACCAAGCACTCAGGACGATATTCCTGCTTAGATCAGACAGTGCACAGAGAGGACCATTGGACTGGCCCCACAATGAGACACTACATCCCTCACTGAACCATAGCACTATGGGGGACAACACTCAAGACACAGTGCAGGAATTGTGCCTAATCTGACCCTCTAACACTGTGGCAAAGCACTAAGGGAGTGCAACAGAGCATCAAGGGGAGCAAAGTGATGAAATCCCCGGGAAATACCAAAATTAGACTTTGGAGCCAGAGTGTGGCAACCCATCAGACTCGATTGAAGAACACTTGTAAAGGTGAACAAACAGACCTTGAACAATTTATAAGCTTTTCCATTTTTGTCCGTGGCTTTCTTTTTGTTTTTGTTGTTATTGTTTTGTTGGTTTTGACTTCTGTTATTGTTTTGTTTGGCTTTGCCTGGTTTTTGTGCTTATTAATGTATCTGCATGTCTATCTAGATAAAATGGGCAGGATAAATAATTTGGAAATGAAAAGAATAGGACCATTGGCTCTGGGGAGAAGGGGAGGTGGGAGAAAGGAAAGGGGAGTGGAGAGAACCAACCCAGGGACAAGGGAACAACAAGAGGACTAAAATCAATGGAGAGAAGGGCGCAGGATGCCTAGTGGGGCTTGAACAAGGGCAATGTAGAAGCAAGGAATTACTAAGCCTGAATGAAGGGTGAACATGATCGTGGGACAAGAGGAAAGTAAAAGGAAATAGAGGAAAGAACCAGGAGGCAAAGGACATTTATAGAGGTCTACATACATATATATAAAATGAGAGGGGAATAGAACTATATACTAATATCTATATGTTAAGAATTAAGGTTGCAGATAGACATTGGGCCTTAACTCAAGTATTTGACTCAAGTACTCCCTCAACACAAGAACACTTTGTTCTAATAACCCGGCATTCTGTGATGCTCACATGATGGCTGAAGACAAAATGGGTGCATAAGCAAGTGTGGTGAAGAAAGCGGATGGTGTCCGGCTATCAAAAGATATAGCATCTGGGGTCTTAAAGGCTTGAAGATAAGCAAGCGGCCATCTAGCTGAGAAGTAACAAAGCCCACATTGAAGAAGCAAACCAGCACATGTGATCATGAGGCGTCAATGGGATCAGTTATCAGGCATCTAAGATGCAGAACAAATACATACCCAATGTGAATGGGTGGGGGTGGGGTGCATGGACTGGAGACCCAAAGCCCATCTGTAGACAACTGGACATCCCCTCACAGAAGAGTCACAAGGAAGAGATGAGCTAGTCAGCGTGCAGTATAGCATCAAAGAGACACACAACTTTCCTCTAGTAACTTAATGCTTCCTTCCGCTCACTATCATGACCTCAATTCTACCTCACAAATCGGATTAGACCAGAACATGCACACTGCTACAGATAAGAGCCCGCAACACAGGGAATCCAGGATAGGTAAACCTCTCAGGGCCATCAATGAGAATAGAGATACTAGGAGGATAAGGGGAAGGTGGGGGGAGAAAGAGGGAATAGATCAGAAGGATCAACATATAGCCCCCTCCCAGGGGGCTGAACAACAGAAAAGTGGGTGAAAGGTGACAGAGGACGATATAAGATATTAAAAGAATAATCTATAATTTATCAAGGGTTCATGAAAGAGGGCAGGTGGGGGAGGGAGGGGGAAAATGAGGAGCTGATATCAAGGGCTTAAGTAGAAAGGAAATGCTTTGAAAATGATGATGGCAGTATATGTATCCATGAATGTATGGATTGTGGTAAGGGATGAAGAGCCCCCAATAAAAGTATTTACTAAAAAAAGGAAATAAAAAAGAAAAATGAACTTTGTACATTTATTTATATATATTTTATGTAAACTTTAGAAAATTATGCTGTAAAAACTAAGAACAAATAGAATGTTCATGTTATGACTATATAATTTTTTTAAAGAGTCCTGAGACTGATGGATCTAACCAACTGCCATCACCACCACCAGCACAACAAAAAAACCTCTTCCGCTTAGATTGAAACTGTCTGCATCTTGAAAACTTATAGCCAATAACAGGTCAAAGGCGCTGCATCTGCTGACCTCCAGGAAAAAATAAAAAGGGGCCATTCTTGGAGATGCTAAAAAGACAGCAAAAGATTTGGACCAAGAACACCTACACTCGTGCAGGTGATTTCACTCAGAATGGTTCCTCTGTTGACTTCGTGGTTAACAGCTCAACACTTCGCTTATACGGGTTCACAGAGGGAGGATGTTCTCACGCTCAAAGGTCACAGCCACCATCTCCTGGAACTACAGGTCTGGGGTCACAGCTTCCTACTTTTCAGAGATTTGGTGTTTTGCCAAGCTGGTTCCACTCTGCAAGACCGCTGTGCAGTTTTGCCAGGGGATGTTACAACCTAGTAGATCAACCAATCCTACCCATACTGTACATCCTGTAGACCAGTTTTACTAGACTTTTGAGGATTTTTCTTTTCTCTGATTTTAGAGTTTTCAGAAATCACTACCATTTGATTGTTGAGAGAATGATTTTGACCTCTGAGAGAATTGGGAATATATATGGCATAATCTTGAAAATCTGCTAAGGAAGGTTGGAGAAGCAATTAAAGAATATGTTTTGGGGACCAAGGACTGTGTCAACTGTGCAATCATGCACCTTTAAGTGTGCAATCCAAGAAGAAAAAAGCACCTTTACCTCACATCTTTGATAGTGAGCATCAGTATCCACATGATTAATCCGCATGGTTCCTCAAATGGATCTAAGGTAAAACTAATGGGTTAGCTCCATTCAGAAAAGCCTGAACGAAATAACTCCCCAAATGAATTAGCAAATCAGCTTGTATTTCTTGACTTAAAATGTATTTCATGAAGAAATTAATAAATCATACCTTTATCTTAAAACACTCACATTGGTGCTTATAACCCAAATTCTTGAGAAACCTAGAAACATTAATATGCGACCAGTATATTAAAGAGCACTATTAAGTGGAAAGAGTAAATGCAAAGAGGTGACATATCTAAAAGTACATATTCAATTCTTAAAATTTGATTTGCAAAGCTTAGAATGCATTTTTTTATATATTTAAGAAAATATACACAGTGTTTCATTCTGTTCTGCATGAAGTCACTATGAGTTGAATCCGCTCAATAGCACCTAATAACAATAAAATATTGTATTCATGGACTTTATACGGGTTGTGGAAAGCTTTCCGTATTTTTTAGTTCCATTTTTCCATGAATTTTTGAAGCCCTTGAGTTCGTATGTTTATTTTATATATTTTTAATGCAAAATTACACATGAAATATTATAAATTTATACTCTGGTTTAAAAAAGAAGTACAATTCTTTAAAAATAAATATTAATTCATTATCGACATCAGCCTTACTAGTCAAATACAGTATTATTTATGGACATGGTCCTACACTCCTTCCAAAGTCTGAGAAATTAAGTTCACCAAGGCAATATTATACCTGTTATGTGATAATAAAATTGACATTTTTAAGCTGGGTGGTTTTAAAATGAAATTTTATGAATATTAAAGGGATATTTAGGAGGTGTCAGTCAAGCCTACCTGGTGTACAAATGAACGGAGAGGGATGAGTTTGAGGGGTAGAGCCCTAGCAAGTATTCAGGCAGTCTCAAAGTTTCTAACACAGGGATCTTACCTTGAATATTTTTCATGTATGGAATGCACATGCCTGTTTGCAAGTCTGTCTTTGCAGTGTGATTTTAATTTTGTCATACATTTAATACATAGCCAAGCTCTTAAAAACACTCCAAATCTGTGTTAATCAAAGCTTAGATGGTTGCTTCAGCTTGAGCAAAGCATGATCTTTAAAAAAAGGACTCCCGGTTTCCTCTTAGCCTCTTTCCCTCAACAAAATGGTAAGAGTTCAGCTGACAACAGGGTAAACAGATTATTGTGTTATTGCTGGCTGATTGCCGGAGTTATTTTGGAACTTCATAATTCAATTAAAGAGATTTTTGACATTTATGAAATGACTTCTATAATCAACTGACAGTGCAATATCCTATAATTGTTCAATTAAAAACGACTACTAGTGCAGTCATTTATTAGCAGAATCAGATAATTGTCTTGCCACTAAAGAGTACTTCTCACTCTGCACATCAAATGAAAATGTTTGAGTATAAATCTGTAACACAGCAGCCAAAGTCCTGGGGATTTTCAAGTGCATATGTAATTATTACAGACCTCTGAAGTAAATATGGTTTAATGTGATAATCTTAAATGGATTCTGTGTGAGTCTTACAAAATACTTTCCCACAGAAGCCAGAGCATCTGTCAAAACAGGTAGGAGTTCATTTCTTACCAACAGGAAGTTCATGATGTTCTTTGTGACACGTCGTTTAACGGTGCGTTCTTAGCACACAGGACTGCATGCATTTCTTTTGCTTCTCGTTTTTCTTCTTTTCCTCCCCCGCAGATTAAACTGATGACTGAAGTGAGAATCCAGGAATGGTTGCATTGATAAATCAGTTTCATATGGAATACAACCCTATTGGGTTCACAAATGCTGATGTCCAGACACATACACGGCAACGTGGATCCACAAAAAGCAGACATTCTCTCTCTCTCTCTCTCTCTCTCTCTCTCTCTCACACACACACACAATTTAAGAATCTGTTTCATCTGACATAAAGCACTTTGACTCACATGATCACAAACCATCTGTTTAACTAAATCATAACTCAGTCTTTGAATAAATACTAATGTATGTTTTAAAGTCATGGAACTAAAAGCAGAGAAAGTACAGATCATTTCAAGACCAGTAAAAAGAAGGAAAAAAAACCACATAAATGGAGAAAACAGCAGCAGTCCCCTTACAGATAAGGATTTCTTAATTTTTTTAATTAGCATTATGCTTCTTTGGAAAAACTAGCTAACCCTCAAAATTTACATTCAAATAATGATCATTAAGGAAAATCAGAGCAGGCTCAACAGATGGAAGATGTTACTTAATCTGAGGTTGCTACAAAATAGAATTTAGGAGTGTCATTTCAAAGTCACAGCTTAATTTTAATATTTAAATAATCTGATTCAGTTGTCTATTATTGTTTCATTTAATTTGAAGTATAACTGGTTTTTTAAATGCTGTCAGATTCCATCGCCATCTCCCGCTCTCTAACCCATCAGCAAGAGTACAGCATTTGAATCACAGCTGCTTTGGGCCTTTTGTTTTGCTTTCTCTTTTCCTTCCTCGTCTTTTTCTTTTTCAAGCACGTTTTTCTCCTTGTATGGATTTTAGAAAGAGTTTTGATAAAGACAGTCCTGGCAGCTGGATGATAAATATTATTTTCTTAACCTGCCTAGCTTTGTCAGCCACCTGCGACTGCAGCCTGCCACACGTTGGAAGCAGCTCATTAACTTTCCCATCGCTTCCCAGGAGTTTTCCTTGTTTTCTTTCGCGTTGGGTGTGTGCTGCCTTCTCCCTGAACGGTTAACTATCTGAGTAGGCCGAGTGGGCTTTGGCAGCATGAGCAGAGCGCGCTTCAGGCAGCCTCCCTGCTAAGGCTCAAAATCTCTCTTAAACACATTAAGCAGCCCATTTTGGATTGATAGTGCAGTAATTATTCTGCTTCACCCTAAAAACCATCCTGGGGTAATTGGCGCAGAGGAAAATTACCCAGAGTCCTCCACCACCTGGTAGTTAAGGAACGAATCCAGGAAAAGATAAGTGAAGCAAGGGGGGGGAAAAATCGGCACTTATTTGATTTTAATCTCACCACTTTGCAAGCATTTAAATTGCCTTAATCAGGTGGTTGGCTTCCAGCCTAGCTGGTAATCTGTTATCAAATTTGAAACTAGATTTTTTAAAATGTCAGTGTAGGCTGAGAATTGAAGTCTATTAACAGTTATGAGCCTCCCTCCTAAACTTCCATAATCTACGTATTAATAATCTTTTTTACAAAGCTGTCAAATATAACTTCATTACGATTCTATATTAATAATAGGGAAATAAAAGGGAGACTTAATTTTTAATTTTTATTTTAAAATTTTGGAAACACGCGTTAGCATTCTTAACATTAAAATCCTTTTTCTTCTTTCTACTCTTTTTCTTTTTTGAAGCAATACCTTGAGTCTATGGAATAACCTTGATAAATGTAATTGAATTTTTCTCTGATAAGATTAACTAGTGGTAATTGTGAATGGGGAGATCTGACCCACTCCAAATGAGATGTACGACAAGTTGAAAATAATCAATTTTTTTTCTTTATTTAAGTCAAGCTTTTTAAAAATGGAAGAGAAAATCAGAGTCTTGTAGGATGTAGCATTTGTGTCTGAAATGTTTTTGAATACACTGTATCTCCCATCTCCTCAGTGTGTTTAATTGTGCTGAGCTTGGTTTAAAACACGATCAACACATTGAAACCCCAGAAGGCTTAATTAAGGGAGGGACTTAATATGTACCAAAAGTGGGATTAAAATATATATATATATATATTAAAGTGTGGCATGTATTTTACCTGCAACACTGTCGATTAAAAGCATCCCCAAACTGTTAGGCCTACTAAAGTGCTCCGCCCTCCCCCCCCCACCTCAGACACACACACACTCACATCCCCCTGTTTTTTGAGAAAAGGAAAAAGAGAAGGAAATAATTTGGAAAATCTTAATTACTGTGATAGCAGGGTTGGGTTTAGCCTTTTTATGATTCCTGTATGATTTGCATTTTGAGTTGAAGTTTTGTTCTTCACAGCACACAAGCCAGCAATCAGGAGCATATAGAAATGGCTTGATAGATTCCCCTTTTAAACATGCTTATAAAACATTTTGCCTATGTAGCTTTTTGTATTACACATTCCATGGGGTTTCTCACATACCAATCAAGAAGGCATATCCCTTTTAATTCATTTTCTCAGACTTTTAAGAGCTTGAAAATGTATATTAATACAGTACAAATAAAAGATTTCAAAAACCGTGGCACTATTGCAAGCACTTCTATTTGAAAAGCAAAAAGTGCTGTCATTATTTTATTTTTTATTTTTTTGCTGTCATTATTTTTATTCTTCTTTCATGGCCTTTATCTGACCATAGAATTTTAGGGAGTAGATCAGCCCACAATAGCACCTGCTCCAATACCTTAGATTCCTAACTACCTTGCTGGAATCTGAGTAGGTTCAGTCAAAGCTTCTTTCAAAATATAAAATCTAATGAGAATGAGACTAATTGTAACGTTCAAAGGAAAAGTAACTGACAACCAAACACTGGATAGAGTCAAACATAAATTAAAGCTCTCAATCAATTTTAATGTGTGTAGTATGTATTATGTGTGTTTATATATACATGTGTATATGGAAATGTGTGTATATAGACACACATATATACATATACATATATATATGTCTATTTACATAGTTAGTTAGCCCTAGTGGGGCAATGGTAAAACATTCAGCCATTAACTAAAAGAATGGTGATTAGAACCCATCAGCCCCTCTGTGAAAAGAATGTGGCAATCCGCTTCCACAAATATTCACGCCCTTAAAAATCCTATGGGGGATTCTATTGTGTCTTATAGCATCTTTATGCGTTGGAATTAACTGGATGGCTATAGGTTTGATTTCAGTTTTTATATACACTTTAGGTACACACAATCAGTATAGATATCTTCTCATTTGTATGTGTTTGGATTTTTTATATTACTTCAAGGTTACTTTCCCCATCCACAGTCATTCAGTTGATTCAACTCACAGGGACCCAATAGAAGTTTTTCTAACTTGTAAGTCTTTGTAGGAGCAGATAACATCATCAGCCTAAGCCAGTAGATTTGAACTGCTGACTTTGTGGTTAGCACTCAATGCTTACCAATGCCACCAGGGATCCTATGACTACTTTAACCAACCCTCCCTGGTCCCCGCTAAACCCAAACCCACTGACACTGTGTTTACTGAAACTCATAATAACTCTACAGAATTGCTCCCAAGGGGTCACAAAGATGGGAGAGGAGGAGGCAGGGAAAAGAGGATCTGACACCAAGGGCTCAAATAGGAAGTACTATAAATATTTAGAAAATAATGATGGAAACATATGTACAAATATGCTTGATACAATTGATGTATGACCTGTTATAAGAGCTGTAAGAGCCCCCAATAAAATGAACTTTTAATTAAAAAAAAAGAAGTGATTTAACTTTGAAAAACAGTTCTAAAATTGATTGGGGGTAATGATTGCACAATTCTTCTTGATATGATTGAACTATTGAACTATACTATATGTGAATTAAGTGCCAATAAAACTGTAAAAAAATAAGTCCATTAAAACAAGCAAACAAACAAAAATCCATCCAGGTTAGGAGATGTTTCACCATTTCATCATTATTCTTTAATGATGCGCCTGTTCCAGTAGGAGTCCTGGTGGCATAGTGGTTAAGAGTTGGGCTGCTAACTAGAAAGTCAGAAATTTGAAACCACCAGTTGTTCCTCAGGAGAAAGGCAAGGCTTTCTCCTCCCATAAAGATTTAAGTCTTGGTCAGTCAGAGCAAGATGGCATCCAAATAGCATACACTGGAAGGCCAGTGTAGTGGTTCCATGGAGAGTGATTGCCTACACCTCCAGGCCCAGACTGCAAGATTCTCAGCAAAAAAAAAAAAAAAAGAAGTAGACACAGAGTTATTAAAATAAAAGAGCAGCAATGCCTTCTGATAGACTCCCCTTTGTCATTGGCCCTCAATAGAAGCTGGTGGAGTGCAAGCCCCCAACTGTCTCAAATTACCTTTCCCAGTCCTAGAGTTAGCTAGGGTGGCTGACAGGCCAAGCATCAGAGACAGAGATCTCTCTCTGTGACCAACTTGAGGCAGATAGATATAAGGAAGTTCCTGTCTGATATCCTTGCAAGGAAACACAGGAAATAGATAGAAATAACCAAGCACCAACTAGACCTAAATGAAATGCCTTAAATTGAACAGGCTAAGGAATTATCAGGAAAGAGAAGGTAAAAGATGGATATTTGTATTCATACTACAGATGAAGAATGAATCTGAGAGGAAAAGTGAAAATATAGAAAAGCTAGACACCTCACTGCATGCTTTACAAGAAAAACTTCAAGCAGAAAAACCAAAGTCAAACATTACAGTAGCAGAATTACACAATACTATAAAAGAACAGGGAAAGAGAGTTAAAGAGATGGACGCTCAAATTAGTGAGCTTGAAGACAAATCTATAGACTCCAGTTTAAAAGAAGAACAAATAAAGAAACAAATGCAAAAGAGACCAAGAAACGCTTCAGAAAAATGTGGGATCAATCCAGGGGAACAACCTACGTTTTATAGGGATTCCAGAAGAGAAACAAACAAACAAACAAACTAAATCCACACAGAGAACTCATGCAAAGAAAACTTCCCTGAATGCATAAAGGATGAAAAGATTCAGGAAGCTGTAAGAACCCCACAAAGGAGGGATCCCAAAGGAAAAATCTCTGGCATATTACAGTCAAGATGTCTAATATCAATGCCAAGGGAAAAAAAACTCTAGGAACAGCCAGAGAAAAACATAAAAAGGATCAGCAATTAGAATATCATCCGATTACTCAGCATAAACCAAGCAAGGAAGAAGATAATGGAATGACATATACAAAGTCCTAAGAAAACGAAACAAAACAAAACTGTGAACCTAGAATCATATACTCAGAAAAAATATTACTCACATATTATGGAAAAATAAAATTATGCCAAGAAAAGGAGAAATTAAAAGAATTCACAAAAATAAGATCTCAACTACAAAAAATGCTCAATCAAGTACTATGACCAAGAAATCAACTACAACATGCAAACCTGAAACCCACATAGAAGACAATTCCTCACAAAAACCAATACACACAGAGCAACATTCAATGCAATGAAGTAATACAGGAAGAACAAAGAAACAAAACACAACACAGATACACATTCACACACCACACGCACAAACATAAAGCAAAATGACAATAACAAATAAATATATACCAATAATCTCATTGAATGTTAATAGACTACTGGCACCAGTAAAGAGACAGAGTACAGAATGGATAAGAAAACAATCCATCAGTATGCTGCCTAAAAGCAATACACCTCAAAACACAGACATAAACATACGGAAAATTAGAGGCTGGACAAAAGCAAACCAAGCAAACAGCAACCAAAGGACAACAGGGCTAACAATATTAATCGCTCAGAAAACAGCCTTCAAGGCAAATAATGTAATAAGAGACAAAAATGGGAACTACATAATGATCATGGGAACAGTACCCGAAGAAGACATAACTATCATAAACTTATATGCACCCAATGAGAGACCCTAGAAACGCATCAGTCAAATCCTCACACAGCTGAAAAGGATATAGATTCCTTGACAATAATAGCAGGGGGCTTGAATACCCCACTCTGAGGGAGAGAGAGAACATGAGGGGAAAAACGCAACAAAGACACAAAAAAACTCAACAACGCAATCAGCCCAATCGACCTCATAGCATTCTCAAGAATAAGTCACATACTAGGTCACAAGCATGCCTCAACAAATTAAAAAAAAAAAAAAGAGATCCTGCAACGTATCTTTTTTGGTCACAATGCTATAAAATTAGAAATCAACAACAAAATGAACAGAAACATAAAGACAAACACACGAAGACTGAACAATACAATATTAAAAAATGATTTGTTAATAAAGCAAATAAAGGAAGAAATGAAAGTGCCCATTGAGACAAATGAGAACAATAGCACAACATTTCAAAACCTTCGGGACTCACAAATGCAGTAATCAGAGGCCAATTGATAGTTATCAAAGCTCACATGAAAAGAGAGGTGAAATACAAAATCAACAACCTAACACAACAGCTTCAAGAACTGGAACAAGGACAACAACATAAACCCTCCAATAAAAGAAGGAAAGACGCCATAAGGATCAAAGCAGAAATAAATGGTACGGAAAAAGATGAAAAAAAATCAACAAGACAAGAAGCTGGCTCTTAGAAAGAATTTTAAAAAAAGTAGAACCCTAGCAAATTTAACAAAGGAGCAAAAAGAAAAGATGCAAATACCCAGAATAAGAGATGAAAAGGGTGGCATTCCAAATCAAAAAGAAGTTACAATAATTGTAACACACTACTAGGAAAAACTACTCAAACAAATTTGATTATCTAGAAGAAATAGAAAAACTCAAATCAAAGCAGACAAATATTGAAAAACTCAACAAATCCATAACAAAAGAAGAAATAGATCAGATTATTAAGAAATTACTAACCAAGAAAAGCCCAGGACCAGATGGTTTCATGGGGAAATGCTGCCAAGTATTCAGAGAAGATCTGACACCAACATTGCTCAAACTATACCAAAAAATAGACAAAGACAATAAGCTCCCAACTCATTTTATGAAGTTAGCATAACACTGATATCCAAACCAGGAAAAGATCCACAGAGATAGACAACTGCAGACTATAACCCTCAAGAACATAGACACTGGAATCCTCAACAAGATTTTGGCCAATGGGATACAACATCAAATAAAAAAAATAGTTCAGCATACAAAATAGGATTCATTTTAGGGATGCAGGGATGGTTCAACAATCAAAATAACCTACCACATAAAACAAGGCAAAGAATAAAAACCACATGATCCTATCAATGGATGCAAAAAAAGGCATTTTACATATCAACATTCATTTTTTTATTGAAACCCTAAAAAATTAGGAGTAGAAGGGAAATTCCTCAACATAATAATAGCCATATATAAATAACCAACAGCCAGCATCATGCTCAATGGGGAAAAGCCAGAAACATTTCTAATAAAAACAGGGACCAGACAAGGATATCCCCTATTTTCATTTTTATTCAACATTATACTGGAAGTATTAGAGCCAGCAGACAACAAACAGAGATCAAGAGATTACAAATAGGCAAAGAAGAAGCGAAACTCGTTATTTGCAGAACATATGGTCACAAAAATCCCACTGGAAACAATCAAGGATTCAGCAAGGTAGCAGGATACAAAATTAACAACCAGAAATCACTTGGATTCCTATGAGCAGAGAGGGCTACAAAAATGACATTAGGAAAACAATTCCATTTACAATAACTATAAAAAAAGATGAAATACTAAGGAAAAAACTTAACTAAAGAAAACATGTATACAAAAGAAACCACAGAACATTACAATAAGAAACAAATAGGAAACCTTGTACTACCTGACCCCAAAACCTACTACCTAACCACAGTAGTGAAAACAGCCTTTACTGGTACAATGAGAGATATATAGACCAATGGATCAGAACATGAAACCCAGGCATAAATGTACCAGCCTACAGACAACTAATCTTCAACAAAGGGCCTATAAATATCCAGCAGGACAAAGATAGCCTTTTCAACAAATGGTGTTGGACAAAATGGATGTCTATATGCAGAAAAATCAAACAAGGCCTCTATCTCTAACCGTGCACAAAAACTAACTCAAGATGGATTAAAGATCTAAATGTAAACCCCAGAGCTACCAAGATCATCAGCGAGAAAACTGGAACAAACGTAAGGGTCTACTGCAGGGCACACGTAGACTGCCAAGTATAATAAAGGAGGCACACACAGCAGAAGAGGAAGTAGATGACTGGGACATGCTGAAATCACATCACTTATCCACATCAAAAGACTTCATCAATTGAGTAAAATGAGAGCCCACAGATTGAGGAAAATATTTTACCAATGACACATTGGACAAGGATCTAATTACCCAAATCTACAGAACTTTAAAACAGCTCAATATGAAAATAACAAATGGTCTAGTCAGATTTGTAAAGTAGAATTAAGGTCATGATAGTGGGGAGGAGGAAGCATTAAAGAACTAGAGGAAAGTTGCATGTTTCGTTGGTGCTATACTGCACCCTGAATGGCTCGTCTCTTCCTTGTGACCCTTCTGTAAGGGAATGTCTAATTGTCTACAGATGGGCTTTTGGGATCTCCACTCCACGACCCACAACCCCATTCACAATAGTATGATTTTTTTTGTTCTGGGTCTTTGATGCCTGATACCTGATCCCATCGACACCTCATGATCACACAGGCTGGTATGCTTCTTTCATGTGGGCTTTGTTACTTCTCAGCTAGCTGGTCACTTGTTTATCTTCAAGCCTTTAAGACCCCAGATGCTATATCTTTTGATAGCCGGGCATCCTCAGCTTTATTCACCACATTTGCTTATGCACTCACTTTGTCCTTCATTTTGGCCTTCATTCAGGTTTCAGTAATTCCTCGCAGTTACATTGTCCTTGATTAAGCCCCACTAGGTATCCTATGCCCTTCTCTGCATCAATTTTAGTTCACTTGTTCCCTTGTTCCTGGGTTGGTTGACAACCCCCTTACAAATCTGACTAGACCAGAACATGTACAATGCTACAGATAAGACCATGCAACACAGGGAATTCAGGACAGATAAACCCTTATAACGAGAATAGAGATACCAGGAGGGTAAGAGCAAGTTGGGGGGAGACAGGACTTCCATAGTGACATGAGGATAACTTTACTGGGAAATCAAGTTAAAACCAGGGAAAGGGAGCATCTACATTTCAGAGGAGGCAGTGGTATTTCTGCTCATGGGGATGGTGGGTAAATGGGGAAGAATATCCTTTCATCAGGAAGGGATGATAAACAATAATTGTAGGAACCTAAGTGAAGAATAAACCCAGTTGTATGGTCCTGGGTAGACACTTCAAATATGTTTCTACCCAACAATCCTTGGTAAACCATGCCATGGATTAAACACGGTGAGAACTTTAGATGCGGTCCTTACAAGGAACATGCCATCCCCCAAGGGCCAACCAGATGGATTTGTCTTGGAAGTCTGACTAAAGGAACAGTGCCCTACCTCAAAACTTTGGACTGAAACTTAGGACTTACCTCAAAACTTAGGACTTAGGACTGTAAAACCCTGATGGAAGAGGAAGCAAAGGATGATTCATACTGTGGAAATGGTAGTTGGACCTTAGATGGGACTCCTGGATTAGCAGGTGTCCAATGAAAGGGGACCCAGGACCACCCTATATTTAGGAGCTCAATGATCTTTTTCCATTAATATGACAGGTATTAATCTGATAGCAAGGATTTGTCCTTGAAAGAAATGGACAGGGAGTTTTGCATGAGCACCAACCTTCATGCTCAATGAAAACTGAGCTCAATCAATAAATCAGTCTTTACAAAGCAACAACTCGTGGCTTGCAGCTTTCAGTTGGACTATGCTCACATAAACTCCTCATATCAAGAGTACCTTAAATTCTGTCACTGGATAAATAATCGATGTTAACAATGTAGTCACCTTATACTATACCCCAGGGGGATGATTAACAATGGTTTTCCTTTTTTATTTCTTTCTTTCGTGTGTGTGTGTGTGTGTGTGTGTGTGTGTGTGTGTGTGTGTGTTGATGTGGTGGTGCTTTGGGTTTTTTATTTTTGTTATTGTTGGGGTCTTTTTGTTGTTCTTGTTGGTTCTTGCTTTTGTTTTATAATCATAAGACCACTAAAGCAAACCAGATTTGTTTATCAGCTGTGGGAAAGCAGGTAGATTTTGGGATCTCCTTAATTCTATCTTCAATCCAAGTTAGTTCTTATAACATGGCCCTCATTGAGGATAAGGCTGCTACAAAAAATTGCAGCAAAGAAAGCCAATGGTGCCTGGCTATCAATAGGAATAGTTTCTGGGGTCTTAAAGGCTTATATTCACACAAGCAGCCATCTAAGTGAAGTGTCAACTAAGTCCACATCAAAGAAACACACCAGATGATGACAACAAAATCCATATATGATAAAGGGAAGAGTATCAGAGCTTATATTGTAAACACGCAATTGTAGAAAGCTATGGAGGATAGTGGGGCCTAAAATCCATCTGCAGAGTGTCTAGTCAGCATAAGCCTCTAGCAGAGCTCCTCAAGTCACAGGCAAGAGACTCAAGCAGCTTTCCTGTCAGAGACTATTATAAACTTGATTATCATGGATCGAACCATGTTATGATGGGATACTTGGCCAATTGACCTCCCTCTTGACCCAACCTTAATTTACTCTAGGCTCAAACATTTCTCCATTTTTCCACAACATAAATTTTTCTTCTGGCTTTTAAAATATTATCAGTCACCTTTCTTTCTCACTCTATTTTTTATTTTTATCCTTATATTATTATGATGCTTTCTCTTTCATTTCTTTTAATTATTTCTGTTAGGTTTCCCAGTTACAAAGCTCAGAAAGAGTGGATGCTCAGAGCTAATAACTGATGTAATGGTTTATCAGGGACAGGGGAGGGGATGGTGAGAGGAATTGGGGAGCAAACAATAAATGATGGAGGTGGAAGGGAGCACTACAACTGATTGTGATGGTGTGTCAATAACTCTTTTAAAATGCAATTTAACCATGGAAGTGTATGGTATGTGGATATTCTATCGAGAAAATTACTGAAAAACAGAACAAAGAAATCAAATTTCACCAATGGTTACTAGGGGGGAAGGAGGAAGTGTTTTGCTTAGGGACCATTGAGTTTATGTTAATGGTGGTGGCATAATTTGAAAAGGATATCAATACTGATTGCATAACACAAAGAGTACAATCAATTATACATGTAGATGTGTTGAATTATACATGTAGAAATTGTTGGAGATTTTTTGGCCACAATTAGCCAAAAAATTATATGAATAACATTGAATACAAGGAAAAAGAAAATGTTCTAGAATTGAATGTGGTGATAATTGTATAACTCTTCTTGATATGAATGAATTATTGAATTGTATGATATGTAACTGCCGTGCTGATTAAACTGTTAAAAAAAACTATGTACAGTCTCAGAAACTCCCAGGAAGCGGCAGCTTCACTCTCTCTTGCAAGGTTGCTATGGATCAGAATTTACTCCAAGGTGGTGGGTTTTGCTTTTGTCTTTCGTTCGATTGATCCATTATGTGGATGTCTAAAAGTCTGTCCGTTCTTCCACTGATGGGCATTTAGGTTGTTTACATCTTCTTGCTATTGTAATTGTCCTTTAATGAAAATGGGTGTGTATATATCTACTCATGCTATGTTCCTCATTTTTTTAAGAGTATATACTAAGTAGAGTATATATATACCAAGCTGAGTCATTTGGTATTTCTATTCTCATTGTTTGAGGAAGAACCATACCAATGTCCATGGTGTTTGTACAGATTTACAATCCTATCAGCTGTGTATGAGGGCTTTAATATTGGAATGAGATGGTCTATTATCGTTGCTTTGATATGCATCTCTTGAGTAGCTAGTAATCATGTGCATTTCTTCATGCTTGTTAGCCACCTGAATGTCTTCTTTGGTGAACAGTTGTTCATGTCCTCTTCCCATTTTAAAATTGAGTTATTCATCTTTTTCTTGTGGATGTGTTGAAATCATCTTTAGATTTTATGAGAATAACCCCTTGTGCAATTATTTTTCACAAATGTGGGTCTACTTACGTTTTTGTTGAAATCTTTTGATGTATCTAAATATCTTAGTTTTAAGAAGACCCAGTCATACATTTAAAAATTATATTTAATAGTTTATGTTTGAAGTGTTTATGCCACATTTTAGGACCTGTGTGAGTCAGGGTTGACTAGAGAAACAAATTCATAGACACTCATTTGTGAATAAGAAAGAACTTTATATAAAAGAGCAATTGTATATTGAGAAAACATCCCAGCCCAGTTCAGATCAAGTCCATAAGTCTGATATTAGCCCATATGTCCAATACATTCCTCTTCAGACTCATGCAAAACATGCAATGACATTGAATGCAGGAAGATCACAGGCCAGTGGGTGGGAAGTCTTGCGGATCCAGTGGCAGTGGAAGCATCTCAATGCTGTTAGCTGTCTCCACATGGCTTTTCCAGCTTCGAGGCTCTAGTTTAGCTCCATGTATTTTGTCACCAGGAAGACTAAGCAGAGAGTCTATGTGTATCTGGCCTCCAGTGAGCTATTTATCTCTGTGGAACCTCCAAATGAGATCATTAAACAGCCACCTTATTGGCAGGCTAGACTACACCCCTTCACAAGTTGACACCAGTTTATGTAACTACCACAGGACCCTAAATTCAACCCTACTTTTTCATTAATAACCTTTATATTTATAGGGATTACTTTTAGACCTTTAATCCATCTTGAATTCATTTTTGCAAATGGCAATCTAATTTTGCAAGCACCGATGGTTGAAGAGACTGTCCTTTCTCCAGCAAAAGTATTTTGGTCCTTTTTCAAAACCCACTTATCTGGAGGCAGATGGTTTTATTTCTGGGTTCTCTACTTTGTTGCATTGGTCTACGTATCTATTGTTGTACCAGAACCAGCCTATTTTTTATTACTGTGGTGTGTAGTAGGTTTTGAAGTCAGGAAGTGAGACACTTCCTATTTTGTTATTCAATGTGACTACCTTTGAAGATAACATATTTAAAAAACCTGGTTGTCATAGACATGCAGATAAATTCTATATCTGCTGGTTGTGACATTTCCTTTTGACATGAGATAAGTTTTTATTTATGTGCTTGCCAAAACCTAGCTCCAAGAGAGAATTTAGAGAGAGTTGTAGCAAGGTTTCCTTCTATACATTTATAGGAATGAATGTCATCAGCATCATCAAAAAAAATTTGAACTTTAATGTAATTTCAAAAGGAACCAAAAGCACATTGAATCTGAGTAATAGTTTATTGAGGTCAGCATCAGCCAGTTTTTGAATGGGTTATGTTTAAATTCACAACCTGTCTTATCTACCATAATTTAGGATGGCCTTTGGTTGATATTATCCATTTGTGCCTGCATAGGAAGGATGCTTCCTTGACTTAACCCTTGCACTTATCATTGTCCAAACCTTGGATATATTTTGACTTTCATGAGTTCCTTATTGACCATTATCCTAATTCTATGTCATGGGATAATAAAATTCTTTGATGGTAACCAGTCATATTCCTTGGAATACAGAGCTAGAGGAGTAGGGACCATAGTGAGTGTGTTCTTATTTAGCTTGAATTCCAGCACTATTTGGAAGGGTATACAATTAGACAACATATGTAAAATAGAGTACAAGATCTTGGGTAAAAGATTATAGAGTCAAAGTCAGGATTGCTGTCAGAATTGTCATTCATTTTGAGGAAGCTACAAAGCACAACTATGGAATCATCCTTGTTATCACAAACTGTACTATCCCATCAGGTCAAAATTGAAAACTTAACATTTGTTAACATCCTGCACTAGAAACAGGATACTTGATATGATCAAAGGGTCCCTGGGAGAGTCCAAAAGGCTTGTTTCTGGAGGACCTCAGAAGAGAGACAGTTTAGTCTACCTCCAAAAGGTCACAACCTGAAAACCCTATAGAGCATTTACATTGTGCACACAAGGGAACCCTGTGAATCAGAACTGATGGGAAGTAACAACAACAACAGATACAAAGGGGTCAAGAACAAAGTTGAGTGTCCAAGTACAATGCCACAATGTATATAGGCACATTCACCTCATATATAATGGACCAGCATTCTGTGAAAATCCTGTTCACCATACTGGAGGTAAAAATATCAATAATATGGATATTAAGGGATTTATATGAAATTTAGGAAATAGCTGTGAGGAAACAAATTATTATAGATCATGGAAAGTACCATGCAAGATAACTGAATGCTACATTATTTGGCAAACCAAAGGAAGGAGCTCAACTCCACTTGGAAAACTGAGGTTAGCTTGAGGAATTCCATATCCCATCTCTGGATTCTGGGGTTGTAGAGAGCTCCTAGGTGGCACAGGTTGCACTCAACTACTAGCATAAAGGTTGATGGTTAGAAGCCATCCAGCAGTACTATGGAAGAAAGGCCTGATGATCTGCCTCCACTAAGATTATGGTTTCTATCCAACTCAATAACTTTGGATCTGACTATTGGTCTTCATGGGTTAAGCATGTTGCTTATTCCTAAAGTAAAATACAAGATCGGCATTAAAGGAATATATCTCTATTTGCAGTGTGTGATCTAGGTCAGGGACAGCAAAACTACAGCCCTCAGCCATATGTGCACTTTCAGTACACACATGTGGCTCTGAAGTAAAACAAAAAAATTAAAGGGCTTTATTCAGATAACGGTGATTTCCTTTGTTTAAAAATATACATATTAGTTGCTCTCAAATAATTTTTAAATTATTGTGAGGGAAAGGATTGGTTCTTCCATCTCAAAAGTTTGCCAACCCCTGATCTAGGTAATTCTTTTTTAATGAATCATAATAGTAAATATGACTATAGTTAACATTACTGCATGCATATTATGCACCAGTGTTTCTTGAATTCTAACATTGATGCTCACAAAAATCATGAGGGTACTATTATTATTTGCATTTTATATACAAGGAACTTAAGACACTGACAGGCTAAATGACTTGCTCAAGGTAAGGTTACAGAGCCAGAAAGCAGCAAGGAGAGGATATGAACTTAAGCAGTCAGTCCCCAGAGTGTGAGTTTTCTTTTCAATAAAGTGGTTTATTATGATTAAACATTAAGCATTCAATTTCGAATTTTTGTAAATTTTTCTTCATGTGGTAAATGCCTGAAATAGAAGCTAGCTGTCCAGAATCACTTGACTCTTTGTGTATTATGAAGTTAGCTGGTTCTAAACTTCATAGCAATAAATGGTTATTGGCAAACAAGACCCTGGTTTACTTTATTCCTCAGATTTTGACAACCTTTATTATTTCACTTATCTGCTATTCATAGTGAGATGTAAACATATTACTTCCCAGCGTGATTCTCAGATCAACAGTGGGTCAGTTTAAAATATTGGGAATCAATATGTTATAAAACATCAGCCAGTACTAAAAAGGCAGACCCAGAGCAAATTCATTGAAAGTCAAACAAAAAATAAACATCAACAGTTAAAAATGTAATAAGATAATAAATAAAAGCAGAGAATTTTTAAAAAATCTTAACCCCAAAAGCAATTTGACAAGTAAGATATACCTGTATTAAACACAAAGCCACTTACAGTACAGGGAGCAATGCATTTTTCATGTAGATATACAGAATAATTCTTTCTAAATTTAATAGACAGAATACATGACATTAGTGTCATTGATGGTGGGATTCGGGACTTGGGAAGGGAGAAAATACTGGAGTCTCTGTGAAGATATTCATGTAGGCTCCTCATTCTTTATTGATTTGTGTAGACACTTAAGATGAAATATTTTTAGATTGGGGGTCTCTTTTTCATCTTACATCGATATGTACATATTTCTATGTGCAGGCATCCCGTTTTCTCTCTCTTTTTGCTTAATTTTATATTCTCTTTTTCATCTAATTCAAACTGCCACAATCTGATCAATCTGTCTATGAGGCATTATTTTATTCACTTATATTTGAGCTCACAGTTTTCTAGAAAGCCCTATAACAAGTGACAAAAGAAGTAGGGCATTGCTTTACTTTTGGGCTATTTAAAATTCACTAGGCAAGGACTAACAATTAAAAGGAAACAATATTATTGAGCACAGTTTCCTGAACAAAATAGTCAGGACAACGGTAGTGGAGGAATTGGGATTGTGCTCTGAATCCTTTCAATTCACTTACTGAAAATGCACTTCCTGATAGGGTCTCAGCAAAGATTGCCTTTTATCAATGCTGTTTCCTTTAGAGGAAGATCTCTCTGGTAACCTGAGCCTTCTATGTGGGCATCTTTTCTCCCCAACTGTTCTTCTGTTGGACCCTACATGCCAGCTACACCCAGGAGACAACTTGAGGAGTGAGTCTGTAATTGTGAAAACACAGACACAAAATAGTGCTCAGACATTTTTTTATGATTTTTAAAAGAGTTTTATTCGTCCTTACTCAGACCTGAGCAGTCTAAAAATGTGTGTGTGTGTGTGTGTGTGTATATATATATATATATAAATATGCAATAAATATAATATATATACATATACATATATATATACAAGGGGGCTTCACAAAGTTTGTGGGAAGGTAAAATTTTAAAATAATGGTATTGCTCCATGAACTATTTAAAACCCTTTTTGTGTATTTATAAATGTGTATGTGTGTGTTTTTAAATCAACACTATTTTAAATATCTTTCATGTCTTCCTATGCCTGTTTCTGGGGGAAATGCACAGTGCTTTCCTTCAAGCCCCTTTACATAGGAGTGGGACAATCGGGTGTGTTCTACCTGTTTGGGATGTGATGACTAGGGCTAGGCAGCTCTAAGAGGGTTTTATGGGGATACAGAGAAGGGACACCTAATCATCATGCATGTAGTAAGAAGGATGAGGATATCATCCTGGAAATTATACCTGGACTCTTACCTAACGGAAGATGAAAAGTGTATGATATGTGAATACTATATCAAGAAAACAACTAAAACAAGAAAAACAAAAGCCACCAAAAGTCAAAAAAAACAAACTTGACCAATGACTATGGTGGGTGAAGGAGAAAGTTGCTGCTTATAGGGCATTGAGTTTATGTTAAAGGTGGTGGAATAATTTGGAAAAGGAACAATAATGGTTGTACAACACAAAGAGTAGAAACTCTGTCTCTGAATTATACATGTAGAAGTTGTTGAATTGGAGAATGTTTGGTTGCATATATTTCTGCCATAATTAGGGAAAAAATAATTACATGAATACCACTGAATACTAGGAAGAAGAAAATGTTCTAGAAGTGAATGTGGTGATGATTGCATAACTCTTCTTGATATGATTAAATTACTGAATTGTATGGCATGTGGATGAAATGCTAATAAAATGTTTTTGGTTTTTTTAAAAAAGCCTTACATTCCCTTTTGTGTAGGCCATAGCAAAGGTGTGCTCTGCATGGTGGGTATTGTTGGGGGGAAATTAATAGACTGTAACAAAGAGAAAAGTGGTGAAGACTAGAGCTAGGAAGCCCAGTTAGGCAGCACCTTCTGTAGTCAGAATTAGAGAAGGTCTCGCTTAGTGCTAGGTTTGTTCAGACAGGCCATCCATAAAGTCAGCAACAATATGGACCTGTTCACAGGCTCAAAAATCTCCATCTGGTTGGGATCTGGTCAACTCAATGTGGGCTGCCTCACTCAGCCTCCACAGGGTGCCCATTGGTCATCTTGCCTTTAGACCATGGGCTCTCACCAACTCAA
>NW_022103918.1:3338645-3361089 GCF_000313985.2 Echinops telfairi | reverse complement strand
GAGGCTTACCACATTCCTGCATGTGGTGAGTGATAAGAATAAGAGAGGGCCCAAGAGTTACCCTTTACCATCATTCTTTGGCCAGATGAGAAGTCATCAAATGTGGCAATATACACCCAGAGGAAGGAATAAATCTATGGGAGATGGTGAGTTGCAATGTGGTAAATATGTTATTAAGGTAGTGAAGTCCACTGGAAATCTAAATCTGAAGGTAACATGTTATATATAATTTTGGATTTATCATGTTTAGATCATTTTTACAATTCTGAGAGTACAAGTGTGAGTAATCGTAAATACGTGAAGAAAAACATGGTCCAAGGTTGAGCCTAAGGAGGAAACTAAATGCATCTGAGGCTGATATGACAGGGCATAAGAACTTCAGTAATTTTAAAGAGAAGAGGAGTGATTTACAAAATCAAGAATTTTCAGCAAAATATTCTGATACAAACTACTTATTTTATATGACAGCAACTCTTACTGATAGCAGAATCTGGTAAATAGATATGAGCAAAAAAATAGATGTCTCTTCAAATTTCGGATAAAATATGGAAGAAAGTTAATTAAGGAAGAATGTTTTCTATTTATGATAAAAACTTGAGATGATAATCATATGAAGAGCAGGGCCAAACAAAGTATGATAGTTGTAGAAGAGAGAAGAGGTGACCGTTTAAAGAACTTCCCAGAGAGAACAGGAGGTAAGAGATTTAAAGGTATGGTTGAAGATTTTGATCTGCATCAAAACACAGAGAATGTCAACCTCTGTGAGTGTAGGGAATAATGAGAAACCATGTGTGGGTGCCGATCATTTTGTAGTTAGTGATGACCTCAGATAGAGCTTTCCAACAGAGTGGGGGAAGAGTTGAGTAGGAGGACGAGAGAAAGAGAAGGAATAACTTCTGAAAGGGTATAGAGAGGGAGCTGATCATATAAGACAATGATGAACAGAGAAAATAGTCAAGCAGATTTGTACAACCATTGACATGATCTTGATAAGTATGGACAATGTGTTTGTATTTAATAGCCCCCCCCCCCAAGAGGCCAATGGAAGAGTATTATTTTATGCTGAAAAATTCTGGGCAGATGCAGCAGGTGAGGCATTCATCTACTCAGTCACTTAGGAGACCAACCCTGGTCTAGGCTGACTAAGTACTCTCTATCTGTATTGAACATGAAGATGGTGCCTCAGACTTTCAAGAAACAATACAACTGTTAGAAATGAGAGTTGATCCCAGTGGTACCATCCACTCCATGGGTGCTATTTTCAAATTGATCAAACCAGACACCCAAAATATTTGCATAACTTTGGCAAAATGAAAGTCATTACTATTTCGGGGGGGGGGGGGGGGGGGGGTGCACAAAAGAAATAGCTCAAATGGAGAATCTCAGTTTACAATATCCCCTACCTCAGATTACCCATTTTAACATTTATATTCCTTGCCTACTGCATGGTGGTTTAGATCAGATGTTTTCCACTATATCAGTCTCTCATCAGCTACTCAAGGTCAATGCGGCTCTTTTACTGTCCATGAGATCTGCATAACTGACCAAAGGAGACTCAAAATACCTGTATGGGACATGCTCAGGCCTTTGTCCTGCTTGGACAAGAGATACTTACAACTCTCTATAGCAGGTATGCCACCTGCAGGGACCTGTACTACAATTGGTGTTATTCCTCTTTACTGGTGATCTATAACCAACTATCCAAAGTGGCCCAGCTCTTGAGGTGTGGCAACCAGCCTACTACAGTCTTCTGTCCCCAGAGATAAACAATTCCTCTCTCTCTCTCTTCAATGTGAAAAGCTTGACAGGGATTATAGTTTTGGTTTTGGTTTTTAATATGGATCTATGATATTCTCAGCATAAGGACACCAGGAACAAAAAAAAATGTGCCTCACTGCAGGCTTTGTATGGTCGGGACAGCTCTTCCTCAAAATACTGAGAGACTGCATCCTAACATACACATTCTCAAGGCCAACCCTCACACGAGTGCCACAAATCTACCAATCTCCTAGGCAAACCACAAACTACACAATCTATAGAGTGAATTATAAGTAACTTCTGGGGCTAGTAAGCAAATCAGTCATAATTTTAGGAGTAATAATTTTAGGAGGATTAACAAACCTAGTACTAGAAAGTCGATATAAAATAGAAATCTGCTATTTCAGATTGAGTCACCAGTTCTTAGAAATAACAGGTTCACCCTTCACCTCCTGTCTGCATGGTAAAGCCTGACTTACAATGGTCTTCATTGTTTCTCTGATCTCCAACCTGAACCCCTTGCACAGAGGAGGTATGAGTTATGTGCTTTATCTTGACCAATTAATTTGGACATTTACTTTCAAATATTTAACCAGATCTTTTAACTGAATGCAGACTCTGCTCTGTTTACTCTCATTTATTCATTTTTTTATCATTGCATCCATGAATCCTCCTTCAATTTAACGTGCATTTATTGGCTAGTTAATGGGTTCTAGATACTAGCCTAATAATTTTTACATTATCTCATTCTTAAAATCGCACAGCTTTGTTTAGTTGAAAGTGAGCTTCCCTAACACTAATGGATATGTGTAAACTCATGTGTTCTACTTCCAGTGTGATACTCCTAATAATAAAAATTTCAAGGGAGCAGTTTCCAAGAAACCCTGGTGGTAACATGGTCAAGAACTCAGCTGCTAGACCACAGGTTAGCAGTTTAAATTCATCAGCCACTCTGCCTAAGGAAGATGTGGCAATCCGTTTCAGTAAAAATTCAGTCATGCAAACCCTGTGAAAAAGGCCTACTGCTCTTTATAAGATAGCGATGAGTCAGAATCCACTTGATGATGATGGGTTTAGTACTTTCCTAGGTCTATCTGTTTTGACAAAATATCGGAAACCGGGTGGATGAGATCACCAGAATTGCATTTATTCACATTTCTGTAGACTGTTGCTCGGAGCCATCAGGACCCTTCTAACTCCGTGACCCCTCCCAGCAGAATGAAATACCGCCACACCCTGTCCCATCCTCATTGTGGTGGTTGAGCTCCATGTTGTAGTCACTGTGTTAATTCACCTCATGGATGGGTTTTCTCTTTTCACTGATGTTTTGCTTTGCTAATTCAGGATATAAGCTTGATGTTACTCTCTCCACAGACTCTAGGGCAGTGTTTTCTAAATTGGGTAATCCCACACACTGGGGGTAAGGCAGTAATGCAAGCAGGCTGCAAAAACAGATCCCTACACTTTATACTAGATGATAACCTATAGTTCAAAAGATTTGAATTGCCAAGGAGGTGATGACTAGTCTTTTTGCTGGAAAGGGGGAAGGAAGCCAATTATGTTTGGGAAGATGTTCTAAAGCAGCGGTTCCCAACCTGTGGGTTGTGACCTCTTTAAGGGTTGAGTGACCCTTTCACAGAGGTCACCTGATTCATAACAGTAGCAAAATTAAAGTTATGAAGTAACAATGAAAATAATTTTATGGTTGGGGGTCACCACAACATGAGGAACTGTATTAAAGGGTCCAGGCATTAGAAAGGTTGACAACCACTGTTCTAAAGGAATATACTTCCCTGTTTCTTCTAGCTTTGGGTGACTCTGGGATTCAGTTTGCTACAATCTATTTCCAATCTCTGTCATCTTCACAGAGCCATTTTCCCTGTGTGTATCTTCTCCTACTTCTGAAAGCTGGCAATCAAATTAAAAAATCTCCATGTTCTCTCTAACGACTCTGGGAAACAATGCTTCCTTGTATCTTCCAGTTCCTCATAATCCAAGGAATTTCTTGGTTTATTACATCTAATAGTAAATTCTGCCACTGTCTTCTCATGAATATCTTATTTGAGTGTATATGTGTATTTTTCCAATTTCCTTTTCTTATAAGGACATATGTTATATTGGGTTATGTCCCAGGCTATGTCAGTATGAAATCAAATTAAGTAATGACATTTGTAAAGATTGTACTTCCAAATAAAGATCACATTCACAGATACTAGAGAAGAGAACATGACTACATCTTTCTGTAGGATATAATTAAATACATGAAATAAAGTGTTGCAAATGGTAAAAATTGCTGTTGCTTCTCTTACTGGTGCACTCCGTTCTATTTGTAGCCTTGTGCTCAACAAGAAGGAAAGTTTAAAATGAAAAGATGCTTTAGAAGAAGTGCTTTCAGGGTGATTTGATTATTTTTCCCATTTCACAAGAAAAGACTGAGAGGTTTAGAGAGAGTTTGTTCAATGTTTACAAATAGTAAGTAGTAGTAATTATTTTAACCTAGTTCTCTGTGAAGCCCAATTTCAAGAAACATAAAATGAGAATCTAGGAATGGTTAAATTTGTGGCAAAAAGTAAGTAGATTGATATCTATAATCAGAGGTATAAAGTTTATTTCTACTTACAGATAAAAATCGGTTATCCTTATTGTGTTTTAACCATAGATTTCCCTTCCTCATTTATTATGCCTGGACTAAAGTTAAAATGAATGCTGAAGCTCATGATATATATATATTTCCACTTGTATGTTAGTTCACTGTGCTGTGGTGATTTCTGTGTTGTTGTGATGCTGGACGCAATACCATCTGTATTTCAAAGACCAGCATGGGCACCTGGGACACAGGTCTCAGTAGTGGTTACAGACCAGGAAGAAGGAATAGGCTATTCACATCTGAGGGAATAGCCACTGAAACCTTATCAAAAGCAGCAGAACATTATCAGACATAGTGCAAGAAAATGAGCTCCTGATATTGAAAGGCACTCAAATATGACTAGGAAAGAGCTACCTCCTCAAAAGAGAGTGTACCTTAATTGAATGGATGGAACAATGCTCTTTGGACCTTCATTTGCTGATTGGGCATGACTCAAAATGAGAAGAGATAGCTGCAAACATCCATTCACACTCAGAATAAGCAATGCAAAAATTATGATTCTAGGAACATTTGAAATTGACATAAAACTAAATGAAGTGCATAAATACTGATATCCTAGGCATTAGTGAGTTGAAATGGACTGGTTTTGACCATGTTGAGTTTACAATCTTATGGTTTACAATGCCAGAAATGACAAATTCAAGAAGCATTGTATCACATTCATCATAGAAAAGAGCATTTCAAGATCTATTTTGAAGTACAATTCTATCTACTATAGAATAATATCTCCACATCTATAAAGAAGTCCAGGTAATAAAAAATTATTATTCAAATTTGCACACCAACCACTAAAGCTTCTGATGAAGTAATTGAAAAATTCTACCACATTCTTCAGTTTAAAATTGATTAATCAAGCAGCCAAGAAGCACAGATAATTACTGGTGAATAGAACGCTACAGCTGGGAACAAACAGTGAGTTAGATCAGTACTGGAAAATAAGGTGTTGGTGAAAGAAATGAGGTTGTGCTTGGAATGAATGAATTTTTCAAAGTGAATAACATCTTCATGACAGATACCTTTTTTCAACAACACAAATGGCATTAGCCAGGGGCCAACTGTGGAACAGATAATCAATTACACGTATGTAAGTTCAGGATAAAACTGAAAAAATTAAATTCACAAGAGGCAAAGTACGACGTTACATTCTATCCCACCTGAATTTCAAGAACATCTAAAGAACAGATTTGATACATTGAATACTAATGATCGAGGACTTGATGAGCTGTGGGAAGACGTCACAACATCATATATTAAGAAAGCAAAAGGTCATTAAAAAGACAGGAAAGAATTTTCCAAAATACATGCATCATTTTACAGTCCTACTAATAGTGTATCCAGTTGGCAAACACTCCACATCCTCACCATTGTTGTTTTCCATTTCTTTAAGCTTATCTATTAATGCTGGGTTGAAGTGATATCATTATTGATTTTATTTGATGGCATTATGCACTACATTCTGGGCTGCTAATCACAAGGTCTGCAGTTCATAACCATCAGCCACTTTGAGGGAGAAATACAATGCTTTCTACCTGCATAAAGACTTACAGCCTCAGAAACCCCTCGGGGCAGTTTCAGTCTGTCCTATAGTCACTGTGAGTTGGAATTGACTCCATGAAAGTAAGTTTCAATGGCTAAAGACTCAAAAGTTTTTCACATTTGTTGACAACCTACCTGTCTTATTTAGTGAAGTATCTGTTTATGTAATCTGCTCATCTTTAACTCGATTATATGTATTTTTCTCTCTTTTTAAAATAATTTTGCTGGAGGCTCTTACAGCTCTTATCACAATCCATCCATCCATCCATCCATTGTGTCAAGCACATTTGTACCTATGTTGCCATCATCATTTTCAAAACATTTTCTTTCTACTTGAGCTCTTGGTATCAGCTCATCTCCCCCCTTTCTCACCCTCCATCGTTCATGAACCCTTGATAATTTATCATTTCTTTGTCATGTCTTACACCAAGCGCTGTCTCCCTTCAACCACTTTTCTGCTGTCTGTCCCCCTGGGAGGGGGTTATATGTAGACCATTGTGATTGGTTCCCCCATTCTCCCTTCCCCTTCCCTTCTTCCTTCCACCTCCTGGTATCGCTACTCTCAGTATTGGTCCTGAGGGATTTATCTGTCCTGGATTCCCTCTGTTTCCAGCTCTGATCTGTACCTGTGTACATGCTCTGATCTAGCCAGATTTATAAGGTAGAATTTGAGTCCGATAGTGTTGGGGGGGAAAGCATTAAAGCACTAGAGGAAAGTTGTATGTTTCATCAATGCTATACTACACCCGGATAGGCTCATCTCTTCCTTGTGACCCTTCTGCAAGGGGATGTCCAATTATCTACAGATGGGCTCCCCCTCATTCACATTGATATGATTTTTTGTTCTGGGTCTTTGATGCCTGATAAGCTTTTCTTTTTGTTGTTGTTTTGTTTTGGGTTCTTGGGTTTTTTTTGTTTTTGTTTTTTGTTGTCTTGTTTTGCTTTGGCTTGGTTTTGTCCTTATTATTGTCTCTGCATGTCTCTCTAGATAAGATAGGCAGGTAAACAATCCAGAGGAGAAAACAATGGACCAATGGTTCCGGGGAGGAAATGGGAGAGGGGGAGGTGGGGGAAAGGAACTGGGGTGTCAACAAACCCAGGGATAAGGGAACAACAAGTGATCTAAAATCAATGGTGAGAAAGGTGTAGGATGCCTGGTGGGCCTTAAACAAGGGCGATGTAGCTAAAAGGAATTACTGAAACCCAAATGAAGCCCAAACATGATAGTGGGACATGAGGAAAGTAAAAGGAAATAGAGGAAAGAATTAGGAAGCAAAGGACATTTATAGAGGTCTAAATACAGGCATGTACATATGTAATTATATTATATATAATAATAGGGAAATAGATCTATGTACATATATTTATATGTTAAGTATTAAGGTAGCAGACAGACATTGGTCCACTACTCAAGTACTCCCTCAACACAAGAACACTTCGTTCTAATAACCTCGCATTCTGTGATGCCCATCTTCCCAACACAATGCTGAAGACAAAATGGGTGTATAAGAAAATGTGGTAAAGAAAGCTGATTGTGCCTGGCTATCAAAAGGTATAGCATCTGGGGTCTTAAAGGCTTGATGGTAAACAAGTGGCCATCTAGTTGAGAAGCAACAAAGCCCACGTGGAAGAAGCACACCAGCCTGTGTGATCCTGAGTTGTTGATGGGATCAGGTTTGTTTTGGTTTTTTTACTCAGATGTTGATGTTTTCTATAAGCTTTAGAGATCAGTGCCTTGTCTGATATGTCATTGCCATTTTCCCCCAGTGTGTTGAGTCTCTGTTTACTTTTTTGATAAAACTTTTGATGCACATAAAGTGTCTACTTTATAGGAGCTTTCAATCATCTAACTTGTCTTTTATTTGTATGTTTACTTGTTTGGTAGTATAGTTGTGTCATGTTATAGGACTCATAATTGTACCTATTTTTAAATCAACGTTCTTTATTGTTTTAGCTTTAGATCTTTGGTCCATCTGGAGTTGTTTTTTGTGTACAGTGTGAGAATGAATCCTGTTTCATTAATCTGAAAATGCATATCCAATATCATTTGTTAAAGAGATAGCCTCTTCCCCATTTAAAGAAATTTGGTCCTTTGTCAAAGATCAACTGTATATTGTTGGATGTGTTTACTCCTGTATTCCCAATTATGTTCCAATGTGTCTTTGTATTAGTACTAGGGGTTTATACTACCATGGCTGTGGAGTAGGTTTTGATGTGATTGGTAAATGTGGGAAATCCTCATTTGTACTGCTTAGTAGTGTTTTGTTTATCTATGGTTGCTTCCCTTTCCATATAAAGTTGGTGGTTAGTTTATTCTTTTTAAAAATATATAATGTAGGAATACTGGTCAGATTGTATTATATCTGTATCACTTTGGGTAGTATTGACACTTCCTATCCATGAACATAGTAAATTCTTTAATTTGCGAGGTATCTTTTGATTTCCTACAGTAATGTCTTGAAGTTTTCTTAATATAGGTTTTTGTTTTCTTATATGAGAGACTTTACAAGTCTCTAGTAACATTTATTCTTAAGTATTTCATCTTTAAAATGATTATTTTCCTGATTTTCCTTTTAGTATTCACTTTGCTAGTGTAAAAGAATCAGACGAATACATTTGTTCTTATATCACATCATATTATATTTACATATATTATATTTACATATAATTTTTATTGTGGATTAGATGGGGATTTATATATCAGATCATCGATGTTGCACTCAATAGCTTAAACCATTTATCAAACTTCCTCACAAATTGTCCTGCCTCTCCCCCTTGATTTCTCTTCTCCCTCTTGTGAAAAAATATCTTCCCTGCACTCAATTAAAACCTATTTTCCTTGTAGCCTATTGCTTTCTCTTTCCTCCAATACCCTCTTCACTGAAATATTTTTCCTTTGGTATGAAAATCTTTTTCTTGTGTTTTTCTTATTTAACAGTGGTCTCATGAAATATTTATCTTTTTGTAAATTGACTAAGTTCACTCAGCATAATGTTATCCAGGCCCATAAATGCCATGAGATGCACCACTGTTTATTCTGGGTCATTTTTCTTTTCATGTAAAAATTGGTAATTAATTTTTCCTTTTTTTTTTTAAAGGATGAAGTTCGGAACTGGGTGGCAATTGAATTGTATTTACAGATTGCTTGTGCTGGTTTGTTGGCCTCAGGCCATAGGCAGCAGTGAGTAGCAAGAAGGAGGGATTTGAGTTGTTGTTCAGCCCAGTGGTGCCTTTCACAAGTTATGTGGGACGGCTCTTTGCTCAGTCACAAAAAGCTGTGGGGAGTTCGAAGCTGGCATCCCTTTCCTGTAACTCTACAGGTTTAGGAAGGAAAAACTTCAGACTAAAAGCTGCCCTGCACTGGAATAGGGAACGAGCCAAGAGTGAGCAGGCACCAACCACCTTTGTGGTTAGTCTCCCCAATCTTGTGAGCAATAAATTTGCCAAAAAGAAAATGTCTCTGTTGGATTCTGTGCCAAGCCTTCTGGGGAAGGTATGGTTGTACCTCTTCCGAGTCCTTGGCAACCCTGTTCCACAGTCCTCGCTGGCCTTGTGGATCTGCCCATTATCTCCTTCTGCTGTCACTTTCCCCAGCATCCAGTTATGCGGGATTCTGTTCATTTAGCTTGTGTCTTGTCTTCTAAGGTTCCAGGTATCTGGTTTTCCGTTTGTGTTTATTTTCTCCTCTTTTGCTCTGGAGGGATTTGGGCATGCTTTTGTCTGGGTGACCATATTGACCTGCAACTCAAATTTGACTGATTTTTGTCTGTTTGTTTTGGACTTTCAATTAGTTTCAGTAATTTTCTGAGTTTTTTATGTAATGGACCATTACATCTGAAAATAAAGATAGTTTTACTTCTTCTTTGCCAAAGCGGATCCCTTTTATTTCTCGTTTTTGCCTTATAGTTCTGGCTAAGACTTCTAGTACAACTTTAAATGGCTTTGTTGATAAAGGACCTCCTTATCTGGGTTGTGTTTGCAGACACAGTATTTTCAGTCTTTATCCAAAAAAAACAAAAAAACCTGATGTTGGTCATTGGGTCTGTATGGATACACTTTATTGTGCTGAGAAATGTTTATTTTTTTTTTTATCAATTTATTAGGGCTCATACAATTCATCACAATACATAGATCAATTGTATAAAACACATCTATACATTTGTTGCCCTCATTATTCCCAAAATTCGCTTGCCTCTTGGGTTCCCGGAATCAGCTCATTTTCCTTTTTTTCCCCCTCCCCTTCCCTTCCTCCTCCCTTCTCCCCCATGCACCCTTAATAATTCATAAATTATTATTGTATCATATTACACTGTCCGGCGTCTCCCTTCACCCACCCCCCTGCTGCCCGTCCCCCAGAGAGTAGGTTATACATAGCTGCCTGTGATCCATTCCCCCTTTCTTCATCCCCTTTCCCTCCTGGTATCGCCACTGTCACCCCTGGTCCTGAGAGGTTCATCTGTCCTAGATTCCCAGAGAGAAATGTTTCTTTTATTCAAATTTTCTTAAGTGTTTTTATCAGGAATCGGTGTTGGATTTTGTCAAATGCTTTCTGTCTTGATTGGTATGCTTCTGTGGTGAATTTCATTCCTTGTTTTTCTAATGTTGACTCATGCCTGCATAGCTGCTATGATACTTTTTGATATGTTGTGGTTTCTATCAGCTGGTAATTTATTGGGAACTTTTGCATGTTTATTCTTGAATAATATTAGTCTATCATTTTCTTTTTCAGTGAGATTGTCATCTGACTTTGATATCAGGGTTATGCTCAGTTCATAAAATGAATTCACAAGTATTCCACTTTCTATGTATTCCAAAACATTGGAAATTTGAATTTGCCCTAGGGTGCCTTGAAACAAACGGCATGGCCATCTACTCCAGAAAAATCTGCCGTGGAAAACCGTATGGCTCCCAGTTCTATTCTGATACACATGAGGTTATCATAATTTGGAGTGCAAAAATGGCAAAAAATTTTTAATATTCTGGTCTGTATATTAAAATAGGACTCAAATTAACACAGGAGATAATATATAGTGCGGCATTTTCTTAAAGTTTCTCTAAACACCAGAGATTTTGAGGTTCATTTTTCCAATTGAGAACCACTGAAAAATAAAGGTCTTCATATTTCCCCAAATATTCCTATGGTCACAGAACTCCCAGATCAGGCTATGTGGTAGATATCATTTGTCAATTTGAGGATTAAGAGTGGAGGGGTGGAGTCTAGCTTGTCAATCAGATCATAGCCAATGAGGCCTCTGTGTGGGCATAGACTTCCCCTAAGGATTCTGGGAATTCCAGTATTTCCTCCATGGGGGAAGGAGACCCTCTGTCACTCCCTGGGAGACATTGCAGCAGACAAGACACATGGAACTATACTAGTGCCTTAAGTTGGAAAAGCTTCACAGACCTGCCCTGATGCAACCACACCTCTGAAGCCAGAGAAGCCATGTAGAGACCTCTGCCAGTGCTGAGATGCTTACAGTGCCACTGGATCCAAAGACTTTCTACCCATTGGCCTGTGATGGTCCTGCATTCGGCATCATTGCATGTGTTTCATGAGTCTGAAGAGGACTTTATAGATTGGTATCAGCCATGTGGGCTAGTATTGGACTTATGGACTTGGACTGAACTGGGTTGGGATGTTTTCTCAATGTTTGATTCCCTTTGTATATAAAACTCTTTATTACACACCTATGTGTGTCCATGGATTTGTTTCTCTAGCCTACCCAGACTAACACAGGCTATCAAGTCATGGAAACCTATTCCAATTCTTCCTAATTTAGATACTTTATAACATGTATGTAGATGATATATTTGAAATTGGAAAAAAAATCTTTAATGTATAAACAATCACTAATTTGTTTATTTTAAAGAAAATTCTCCTTCATTGCTGTCATTTCTAAATTTTACTTCAAGCCATCATGTTTTTAAGAATGAGGTAATGTTCCCGAAAAAATAGGCTATAATTGCTTCCAATTCCTTCCTTTACTTTCACTCAGCCCACTGACCAATCACTTCACTGAAACTTAGGCCTATTTTGCACCAAGACTTTCTCTGACCTCCACTTGTACAACCACCTGACTTAATAAAATCTTCTCTGAAAAGTCTCAAAAGATGTTAGAAAATATTCCAAAGAAAACTCTCTATTTCTCACTGTAAAATTGTTCCTCTTCCGGTCTTTGACATCATAGTAAAAGACCCTCTATACACCTAGATGTGGAAGGTACCAGAAGACTCAGAGTCATGTTTGATTACTCTTTATACCTTATCTGCATTTATCCATCGGTAGTCTTATGAATTCTGCTCCAAAAGTAGGACTCAAATCTCTTCATTCCCTTTCTCTAAGCCTTTGCTCACTCATCCAGACCACTATCCCTGTTTCCTGGCAGATTTCCCCACTTCTATTCTTGTCTCTCTTTGATCCTTCCTCCTTGCAAGATTCTTAGCGATCATGTCTAAAATATTATAGAAAAGACAATTTCCTTCTGGTACTTATTGAACTTAGAATAAAAGCCATACTACTCAACCTGACTGTAAATTCTTACCTCTTATAGATCTGTCCTATCCCTGAGTTCATCTTTTATCACCCGATCCTCTGCCTACAGCACTTGAGCCATTTGGGCCATCTTCTTCTTCTGGAACTTACCAAACACTTGCCTGCCTTATAGCCTTTTTTTCTCCCTCAGAATTGAATGCTTTTCTACTGGATTTTCACTACTATTTCTTCTGATTCAGTTTCTAGGTTAAAGGCTAGTTCCTTAGACAAAATTTCTTTGTTATCTTATCCAATCTATCCCATATTTGAATCTTGACATAGTTCTTTTATAATTTTTGTTTTCCTATTAGAATGTATAATGTCTTAATAAATTTAATATGTATTGCAAATAATATTATTAATTTATTCACTATTCTATTGTTCTTTCATTAGCTTATAAAATATTTATGCACAGGAACCATGTCTATATTGTATAATATTGGAGCCCCAGACACTATGAAAATATCGTACTAAATGCTTAGTACATAGTTTAGAATGCCAGCTCATTACATTAATGACATGAAAGAATGAATAGATGTGTTAATTAACTTCCTATATGTCATATCTATAGTATTAGTTTTGCTGGTCCCTGTCAGACATTTAACAGTATTATTCAGATTTTGAAGGTGTTCTGTTTTGGATCCTTGCAACCTCATGAACCTTGTTATTTCATTATCTCAGGCTATTCTGACAGAAGAACCATACATGGATGGCTTCAAGAAACACAGATGAATTATCTTACTGTTAGAAGGCTGGAAGCCTGAAACCAGAGTGTCAGTTCTAGGGGAAGGCTTTCTCTCTGTCAGTTTGGATGAATGTCTTTGTCTCCCTTTAACAGCTGTGGTCCCAGCGTTTCCCTAGAGATCTCCATCTGTCTGGTCATCAATTTCCTCCAGGTCTAGCAGATTCTCAGTGTAGGAACTCCAGGTCAAAACGATGTGATTTGCATCCAGCTCTTGTTTCTTGATGGCATTGAGGTCCACTCTCTGCTTGCTTCTCTCTCTCTCTCTCTCTCTCTCTCTCTCTCTCTCTCTCTCTCTCTCGTAAGACAAAAGATGATGCAGGCTATCCCTAGGGAAACTCTCCTTCCATCATAGAAGGTCTGTGAGCTGAGTAAGGCCACCCTAATTCCTTTAAAACAATTATCTGATCACATCACATCATGGTGGATGATTGCATTATTACAGTACTATCAAATTACATTAATCCATAAATGCCCCAAACTAAAAACCATAGTTCAGCTAAGTTGAAACAGATTGGGGAAAGGAGGCACAGTTCAATCCATTACACCTGGTGTTCTTACTGCTTGCAAAATATATTCTCATTTTTCAATTTTCTTTCTCCTAAACATTCCTTTAAAAAAAGCATTCCTTTACAAATAACAATGGCTCTTTATTCATCATCATCATCAAAGTAATTTGAACAACCTCACTGCCATTGCTTTGATTCTGACTCATAACAGCCCTCTAAGATAGAGTAGCACTGCCTTTTGAGCTTCCCAGGACAGCAGAAAGTCTCATATTTCTCTCTTGGAGTTATGGCAGTTTTTGAGTTCCTGATTTGGGACTAGCAGTCCAATGCAGAACTCACTTTCCCTAGGATCCCTGGTTGGCATAGTGGATATAAGTTAGTCTGAATTTCAATCAAAATGTTTCTTTTAAGGAAAAGATGAGAGTAGTAAATTTGCTTTAGCATTTAATCAGAATGATGGTCATAGTGTTAGTCATGTCTTACATTCTAATAAACAAAACAATATCTTTATCCAAAAATGTTCTCATTGTGTTTTAAAACTGGTATCTACTGCCCAGTTAATATTTCTAAATTTATATTTCCATGCCTCTCAAATTAATGATTTCCAAAATTATAAATCCCATCAATTTCCTTTCTGAATTGTTTCATATATATACCCATCTTCATTTATAGCACTACCATTTGTCTTATAACCTGAGCCTGTCTTCAATTGTTCATTCTTTTAATAAATATGGATTGAGTAGTCTCTGTGTCCTAGGTACTCTTGTGGACACTTAGGATCGATGTATTCTAAAACCCACCAAACAGACAGACAGTTCTGGCTCATATTTGTCTTAGAATCCTTAGTTATCTTAGAATTTTCTTTTCTCACTTTCTATTTCTAGTCTGCAAGCAAATTTCATAAATACTTCAATGTAGAAGCTCATAATTACTCTTGTTTTATCCATTTCATTTCTAGTTTTTATCATCTCTATGATTACAATAACTTTGTCAATTAGCCTATTGACTGCAAGAAAATATTCACCTCCACAATGCAAGAGGACACAGCATTCTAAACACCACATTTTGCCATTATCCTCCCTATACAAAATATTTTTACAAACCTTTTATTACATAAATTAAGAACAATATATATTTCTGTTGGTCTCCATCACTACAAAAGTGAATTCCTTGTTTGTACATATGCAAAAACCAAGTCCTGAGGTGTGAAGACAGACCAGGACAAAATTAGAATTATGTAAAGGAAGGAGAGGAGAGAGGCCTAGGTGAATGCCCCAAATATTCCCAAGTTTTTATTATGGTATATCATCATAATATGAAATGTGCTGGCACCAGCTGGAATAGATGAAGCAGATCCAATCAATTTATGCATGTATTTTTCACCACAGAAATACTGCTTTCATTTTCTATCTCTCATTCTTTGTGCTTATCAAACATTCTTATTTTATACTATTTGTTAAATTATTTAGCTTAGTTTTAACTTCCAGTTCCTCATGATTTATGGATATACTGAGCAAAAAAGTTTTTTAATGTAGATTTCTATGGGACATGTGAGTCATTTATACTGAATAGACAAATACAATAATAAATAAAGTTTCCTTTAGATGTAGTTCTCATTTCAATCACAGTTTTTCTTTTAAGAAAAAGATTATAGCAAATAAGAGTTTGTCCCTTGGGCTACTGTGGACTTCATCTTGATTGCTACTAAATTAATAGTGCTAAACAAATTACTCCACTATTCTTTGAATAACTTTTGGGATGATATTTATAAAATTATTACTTACTTGGAATAAAAAACAAACTTACTCTACGGTTACTTTCAATTTTAAAAAATTATATATAAAACTGATAGCATGGGTATAAACAAAAATACAAAATCACTACTATCAAATCAATTCCAAATCATAGTGACCCTATAGTGCAGATTGTATTATTTTAAAGATACATGAATTAAAGTCAGATCAGATCATTGTTTTTCTTAGTTGGATTATTCAATCAGTAAATCTATTAATTAAATATTTATTAGGTGTCAACCATGAACCTGGCATTTATCTTGGCAGTTTCTGTGCATTGATGAAACAGTAGTCAAAAACATGGAAAATCTGATGACAAAGTTTCCATGAGAATGATGCATTCTGTTGCTTTTTGTTTTTCTAAAAGTTTCATCAATATGAATTGAATGTATATATCAATATATAATGATAAATTTTCATGCTAAAAAAACTGTATGTTACAGTATTTTTATTTTGGAAACCAAGTGTTATTTATCAGCTGCTATTAAAATCTCCAGGCTATTCATATTTCTTCGTGGGAATATGCTGTTTTCTAGAGCCCTTGTGATGTGCACTAACTTTACATAATTACTCCTGATTCAAGCAATTGTGTGTTTGTACTACAGAATCACAGCCCTAGGTCACTGTGCTGTCTTCGTGGACCACTCAGAAGGCCTGTTTGGAAGAAGCTCATTCTGCGCTTGGTGCTCTTTCCTGGTGAACTCCAAAACCCATTGTTCTACACGGTTCTGCATTTATGCACAATATCCACTTGAACTCTGAACTTGATGTAAGTAATCCCTGTGGAGTTTAGTCCCAAGAAACCAAGCGAAGTGTCAATAGAGCTATGCTTCTGCTCACTCAACAAAGACCAATTACGGAGGGTTATCCAAGGTCTTTATATATAAAATATCCTCTGCATCTATAGTTTAAAATTGTGCTTAATATAGACTCAAAATTTGAATTGTATCAGGAACTATAAAGTAAAAGAGGCCTCTTTAATGTGCTTTTCTCTGGGGTATTGGTCACTATATGAGCTAGTTAATAGATTAGAGTCACCATATCCCCAAGTGATTGAATTAAGCAGAATTCTCTGTATGTCTAATTACTTCATCAGTAAACAATGTTTAAACATAACAGTTCAGGGTAGTTGAATAAGCACAGAATATATTCAACTAATATGTAAATTTAGTGGGTATGGGAAACAGGCCAGTAAGCAAAAGCCACCTTTTTTCAATCTTTTCAGAAATTAGACACATTTTTGGAGGTATGTCAGATGATCTGAAGACTTTTTCAAAATTTATTGTGAACCTATGCTTCACTATTAGCCTATTACACATATTGGTATCAAGATTTCCATTTTCATGTATTTAAAGACTTTTGAGGACATAATGAACTATATATAAAAAATTCCACCTAAAAGCAGATATTCAGCATTTTCCCACAGAGTACTCAATAAATATAATTTCATATCCCTGATGTGTTTTCTCTTTCTATTCATTATATCCTCCAATGATCATAGTAACTTAATCTGCTTTATTGTGCTGTCTAACTAGTGTTACCATTCTTGTTTAAAAAATTAAATTAAGTCAAATTTTAGTTTAACCTTTATATAAAGTAATTTGAGCATTTACTAAGTTTGAAATGACTATATACAAAGACCTGGTATTACTAATTTTAGATGCTTGTTGTAGGGAAATAAGATTCGTGCATGACTATATTCATTTTGTTATCTAAAATAAACTTATAAGAGTTTAACATATTAATTACAATGGCATACCAAACCTAAATATAATGTCAATATACATAAAACTAATAATAATTAAACGGGGTTCAAAACTAAAAGAAAACTTTGAGCAAAACATTTAAGACACATTTTCAAAATGTTGTGTATTACAGTGCTTTTATTTATGATGCTACAAATAAAAATCTGGATACCTCAGGGAGGTGAGAGATGATTAGAGAAAAGAACACAACGAACTTTCTGGAATGATAGAACTATCACTTCTGTGTCTTCGGGGGGATATTAATTACATGGGTAGGTTGTATACCCATTTGTCAAAACTCAATGACCTGAACACAGTCATATCATTTTATGAATGTTAACCTTAATGAATAATGAAACTTTTATGCCAATAAGCTACTTACTAATCATCGTCATCTTTCAGTTTCAGTTCCATAATTTTGTTTTCTGAATGTGAGGCAAAGCTGGAACTGTGTCGGCCACAGTTCTTTTTATGCAGGTAGTTCCATCCTAGGCTCTGCCATAGACAGTGGGAGAAGGGAATATGAGACTAGAGGAGAAAGAATGGGCTTGCTCCTCTGCCCTTTCCAATTGCTAGCTAGCTGTCCGCTACTGGTTGCTTGAACAACACTCCAGTCACACTTTGTAACTCTCATGTCAACAGTCCCGTTCTACAGCAGCAGCTGAATCTAGTTCCGTTTTCCCCTGACACTTGCAGATTTAGTCTCATCACTGTATCCCAGAGTCATAAGTACCTGGCTAGCACCTGCTTTTCAAAATTCTGGGTCACCCACCTATGGGACCCTCTTCTTTGAAAGCAGAAAATAGGAACTCTATGAAAGGTGTTTTTGCTTCAGAGGTCTGGGTTTCAGGACCACTGAAGCCTTTCGCTCAGTTTTGTGATGTTAATTTCCTCTGCCTATGCTACTTTCACGATACCTTAGAGTTTACACTTTAGTTGCTTAAACAGACAAAAATCCGTGACTATCAGGTTGGACTAATGAAGACATCATAAGTATCAGAATGGAACTATCATTCCTAAGGTTTTAGTGACTAATTTGGGGGGGAAGTAGCTCACCAGGCCTTTCTTCTGAGGTATTTCAGATTGGACTCAGATCTTCAACATTTAGGCTCACATCCCAGCATGCTAACTATTTATGTTACCCAGAGATTCCAACTGTACATAGGTAACAGTTGTATACATATTTTTTTAAATAGCTAGTTCATAATTTTGCCACCTAGCTGGATCTGAACTACATTAGTTTACTTATGATTTCCATACTAAAATACCACAAAGTATGCAGTTTTGAAGAACAGAAATTTACTTTTGCACAGTTCCACAGGCTATTAGTCCAAATTCAAGGCACTAGTAGGACAACACTGTTTCTGTCTGCTGTAAAGGAAGATGCTTCCTAATCACTCCCAGAGTCTGGGAGCCCCTAGTGTCGCTTGGAATCCCTTGATGTATAGATATCTATTTTACATGTCTTTTGTTTTCCCCTATATAACCTTGACATTGTGGTTATCCTCCTCTCATATAAGACACCATATATAAGGTGAGAACCCACCCTTCTTAAGTCTTACTTAACTGCAACTACTTTCAAATAAAGGCACTCTGTCCTCCAGGCAAGGTTATATTCCCAGATAAGGAGACAGGAACATCACTGGTCTAAAGATTTTTCAACTGGACTCATGTGGAGCCCATACATAGAGCAGCTGCAGTTCTTCTCAAACAGGATAAGGGAATCTAAATGGTTTAACATCCAGACAGGTGTGGGTCAAGGTTGTATCCTTTCACCATACTTATTCAATCTGTATGCCGAACAAATAATCCAAGAAGATGGCCTATATGAAGAAAATGCAGCATCAGATATAAGAAAGACTAATTAACAACCTGTAAAATGCTTATGACACAACTATTCTGCCTGGAAGCAAAGAGGACTTGAAACATTTATTGATGGAGATCAAAGACACCTGGCTAGCTCCTGAATGTAGAGCAAACAAATATCTTGCCAACTGGACCCATACACAACATCATGACAAACAGAAAAGATCGAAATTCTTAAGAATTTTGCTTTACTTGGATCCACAATTAGCCCTCATGGAAGCAGTAGTCAAGAATTCTAATAACATCTTGAATAGGGAAAATGTGATTCACAAGCAAAGATGTCACTTAGAAGGATTACGGTATGCTTGACCCAAGCTGTATTATCTTCAATTGCTTCCCGAACATGTGAAAGTTGAACAATGCATGAGGAACAGCACAGATGCATTTGAGTTATGCTGGTGGTCAGAATATTGAAAGTGCCGTAGAACAAATAAATCTCTTTAGAAGAGGTCAAGTCAGAATATTCCTTAGAAGTAAAGATGACAAGACTTCATATTACATAATCTGGACATGTTATCCAGAGAGACCAGTCCCTGGAAAAGGGCATCATGCTTGATAAAGTAGCTTTGCATGTAAAAGAGGCAAATACTTAAGGAAATAGATTACAAGGTTTGTAACCATGGGCTCAAGCACCAGAATTGTGAGGCTGACATGGACTTAGGTAGCACTATGTTCTCTGGTACATAGACTTACTATGAATCAGCACTGACTTGAATGCCACTGAAAACAGTAAGGGATTAGGGATCAATATATCTTGTGACAGGGATCGGGGGTGGGGGAAAGTAGTTTACAATTAAATCCACGATCATGGAAAAAGTGGTCTACTTGTATCTACTATGAATTGATGAACATTTTTCCCTTCTCTAAACCTCATTTCATAATTTATAAAACGGGACTCGTACTGTGTTGTAGTTAGGTGTTGTTTAATCACACCTGACTAATAGTGGCTCTCTGTGGACCCAAACTAACCCCAGCCTGGCATGGGCTGTTGTCTTCATTGTTGTGATGGTTGAGCCCATTGTTGTAGGCACGGTGCCTTCCTCTTTTGCATGGCCCTTCTCTTTTACACAGTGTGATATTCTTCTCTAGAGACTAGTCTATCCTCACAATATGCCCAAAATATGAGACAAATTGTTGCTATTTTCCCTTACAAGGGCATTCTGATTGTACTTCTTCCAAGACAGATCTTTTTGTACTATTTCCCCATTATTAAAACTTTCAATATTTTTGGCCAGCACCATAATTCAAAAGCACTCATTCCTATTTGGTTTTCCTTATTCAATATCCACCTTCATATGCATATGTCAGAGTCTTCAAAGTAACATCTTTACTCTTCAACACTTTAAAAAGATCTTGTGCAGCAGACTGACCCAATGCAGTATGTCATTTTATATCTTGCTGTTGCTTCCCTGAGCATTGATTATGGATCCAAGAAGGATGACATTTTTGAGCACTTCAATCTTCCTTCCACTTATTGTGATATAACCTGTTGATACAGTTGTGATAAATTTGGTTTTCTTTACAATGAGTAATCCATATTAAAGGCTGAAATCTTTGATCTTAATTAGTAAGTGCTTCAAGTCCTCCTCACTTTCAGCAAGCAAAATTGTGTTTTCTCTCTACTGTAAATTCACAAAGAGGTTTTGAAAGGGAGCCAAAGGCAGATAAATAAGCATACACCCAGTAATGGGTTTGGGGCTCTCACTAAATCCTAGCTCCAACTTAAGAACAATTAGTTCTTACATGGTGACTCTGCTGGAGACTTGCCCTCAGGAAGGGAACATAGAAGATATGGATGGTATAGCAAAGTATGAAGAAGAAATTATATGGTGCCTGCCTATCTGATAAAATAGTGCCTGGGGTCTTATAGACTTGTTTCCAAACAATTAGTCATCTAAGTGTGATGTCAACTAAGTCCACCTGGAAGAAGCACTCCTGACATCAGTGACCAAAGGATTGTAAATCATATAACCTGAAGCTGAAGGAGGGAGTAGTAGCAGATCCTAAATTGAGAGAATTTTGTTTGCAGAAGGCTATGGATGACAGTGGGAACCCAAGATGCATTTGTAGAATCTACATAGGAAATAAGCCTCCAGTGATTCCCTCTCTCCAGAATAAAGGAATGGGAAGAAATCAATGACCGGGGTGCATTGGAGAGATGACTTTAGGAGATCAAACCTTGTCAGTTGATCCCTCCTCTGGTGAATGTTAAGTCTGATCTGGTTTTCAACATTTTCTGTATTTGGGGTTTTTTGTTCATATTGGGGTTTATCTCAGATGTGTTTTCTCAGTGGAAGTGACCCTCTTGAATTTTGGCTATATGTTTTTCTGTTTTCCAGTACAAACCACTGGGATTGATGAACCTATAGGGACAGCGAGTAGAATACGGGTCTCTGTGGGGGTACAAGTGTAGTGGGGGGGGTCACAACAGGGAGTTGATGTCAAGCAGTTCAAGGATAAGACTCTTTTGAAACTGATTGTGGTAGCAATTGTGCAATCCTACTTGATGTGATTGAATGATGCAATTGTTATTAACTCATAATAATATGGTTTTGAAAAAAGTTAAAGATTACATAAATAAAATTATTGAACATGGGTAAAAAATAAAACTGTACAAAGGTTGCAAATAAGCCTTCCTCTGATCCTGATGCTGTTTTATTCTTCATGTAGTCCAGTTTCTCGGAGTATTTGGTCAGCACACAGAGTGTATAAGTATGGTTAAAATTTGGCGTGGCCACACATCTTTCTTGATTTTAAGCCATGCAGTGTACCCTGGTTCTGCTCTAAAGGCTGCTTTTGGATCTTTGTACAGGTTCAGCATGACCATAAAATAAACCAAAATCACTTTCTTCAAGTCAATGTTGACTCCTCATAGCTACCCACTGTGGGTTTCTGAGACTGTTTAAGGCCAGTCTTTCTCCCCAAGGAGCTGCTGGTGGTTTTGAACTGCCAACCACATGGACCTCACTGCCTACCATATGGATCTCAGCCTAATGTGTAACCATTACCCCAGCAGGGCTCCTCCTGACTATAATATAGTGTACTGGAAATTCCCCTAACTTCAATGTTAGGCATAGCTGGTTATGATCTACACACTAGAATACATTTACATAATCAATAAAACACAACATTTTTCTGATATTCCTGCCTTTGAGCAAAGATCCATGTGACATTAGCAATGATATTCCTTATTCTATATCCTCATCTGAATCTAGCCTGAATTTCTGGTAGCGCCCTCCTAATGTATTGGTGCAAGTGTTGTTGAATGTTTTTCAGCAAAATTTTACTTGCACTTGAAGATAACAAGTGGCCATCT
>NW_022103918.1:3331500-3337995 GCF_000313985.2 Echinops telfairi | reverse complement strand
ATTACAAGAATCTAGGTATTGCCTCCTCCTTGGGGGAGGGACAGCAAAGAAGAGGGCGGGGAAGACGTCGGACAGTGTAACTTATGACAAAACTATAATAAGTTGTGAATTATGAAGGGTTCATGAGGAAAGGGGGTGGGAAGGGAGGGGGAAAATGAGCAACTGATACTAAGGGCTGAAGTGGAGGGCAAATGTTTTGAGAATGATGAGGGCAGCAAATGTACATATGTGCTTGACACAAGGGATGTATTATGGATTGTGATGAGAATTGTATGAACCCTCAATAAAATAATTTTTTAAAACTTTTACTTGCATAAGTTTTTAATGATTTTTAAAATACTTTTGGCATTCTGTGAAGTCACCTTTCTTTGGGATGGGTATAAATATGAGTCTCTTCCAATTAGTGGGTGAAGTACTTTTCTTCCAATTATCTTGGAATAGACAAATCAGTGTTTCCAGTGCTTCTAGCTTGTGGAAACAATTCAATTGGTATTCAGTCAACTCTTGATGTTTTATTTTTGGCTAATGCCTTCAGTGCAGCTTGGACTTCTTCCCTCAGTATGAATGAAAATGTGTCTCTCAAAATGGTTGAATGTAGACTAATTCTTTCGATATATTGACTCTGTGTATTCCTTCCATCTCTGTGTATCCTGCATCGTTCAATATTTTGCCTATATAATCTATTAATATTGCAACTTAAAGGCTTGAATTTGTTCTTTAGTTCTTTTAGCTTGATGTATGCTGCATGCTGTCTTCATTTCTGGTTTTCTAATGCTAGGTCATTGCACATTTCATTAAAATATTTTATCTTCTTGAACTGCCCTTTGACATTTTCTGTGCAGCTCTCTGACTTCATCATTTCTTGTATATGCTTTAGTTATCTACAATTAAGAGTAATTTTCAGAATCAATTTGATGTATAATGAAAAAAGAGGTCATATGCTGCTCCTATCAATCAGTGAATATTCTTCACCTCTTTAAGCCTCAGTCTCCTAATCTGTAAAGTAATAGTACTACAATACTCAATTCTACTATGAAGAATAAATTAAATAATATGTAAGTGTAAAATAACTGGCAAAACCTAAATACTCAATTTTATACATCACTAAGGAATTTACAATCTGTAAAAAAAATAATACAAGTATTTTCTAATTCATAAATGGCATGTTAGAGACATCAATATTCATTTTATAATCTTTAAATTGTATCTATATCGATATATATCTATATATTAAGGGGCTTCAAAAATTGCTGGAAAGATGAAATTAAAATTTCCACATTTTCCACAAACTATTTTAAATCCCTTTATGTTTTTGTGTCTATAGTACTATTACTGTTCATTTCAAAATAAATAAAAACGATGGTAAAAGTTGAGCTTGAACATGATAATATTCTTTTTTTTTTTCTTCATGATAATATTCTTATAAGGGACTATATATCATGTGCTCAGAGTCATGTACTATATTTTAAAAAGCAAAGTACAAGAATCTATGCACTCAGAATATAAAAATACAAGTTTTTCATTAAATTTTATAAAGTGAACAAGTATAACTCATAACAAAAGCAAATAAACTAAAACTGTTAAAGACATTAAAATATTTTTCTATTACTTGAAAAATGTTTTCAATTAGAGGGAATTCACGACAAATGTGGTACCGAAAGGGAGGTGTGGACATGTTCTTCAACCACGTTCCTCACAGCATCATCCTCTCTCTGTAATTCTCTACCGGGGCCATAAACTCCAAAACCTGAACTTTGCTGGGCGGTCTTGCTAATACTAGAGCTCTGTGATAGCATGTAGAATATTTAGCAAGGTCCTGTATCTGTCATTCTTCAGAAATGTGTTGTGTGTGTGTGTGTGTGTGTGTGTGTGTGTGCGTGTGTGTTTGTACTGAGGTCATGAAAAAGGAAAATGGAAATTCAAAGTGAGAAAAAGTATCACAACATTTTTAAGATTGAGGTGAATGAGCCACATTTGGCTAGACCCTGTGGTATCAAAACATAAATAACTACAAGAGAAGAAGTCAGGAACCAACAAGACAATTCAAACCACAGAACCTAGGAACTAGATGAATAATCAAGGATGGGTCTAAAAACAGATGCATTATTGGAAATGTTTACATGTTAGATTCCATATCTATGTTGGCCTAAAACATTTTGCTTTTTAAAATTATCTTGATGTGGTTAAATTAAGAATAGCAATTTGAAAACATAAGTGGCCAGATTTGGTAAGTTAAAGGGACACAGAAAAAGTTAATAGTGATGAAACTATATGGATTGACATAATGATAATGATGGCACTGTGTGAAGAATGGAGCCAATCATGTAGAAGTGTTTAAACTGTTGTATGGATTCTTCATGTTTTCTAAATATGTAACATATCCATTTTAAGACATTTCTCTTTGGAAAAGTTGGATGTTAAGGTTAAAAAAATAATCTTAACATTTAAGAGAGAAAACACAGGTCACATACTAAACAACATTCCCAAGAATGATATCCAATTATTCAACAAGAACAAGGGAAGTTATAAAACAAACAAATCCTGTAAAATTCTAAGCAAAATTTATTGCCAACCAGGATGCTTAGCGAAGCCACAATGTAATATGTGTGAAGAGTGAATAATGACATAAGTGAACTGCCAAAATGTGCTTTCCATGTACCTTTTCCAAGAGGCAATTAGAAGCTATGTTCTATCAGAAACGGTAATGAGTGTATTACTTCATATACCTCTTCTAGTTACAGCCTTGGTTACTACCATCAAACCACATTTGTTCTCCTGATGGGCCTAGGAGAAGAATGTGGGGGCAGATAGTGATTGGTTTATGATTCAGCTGTGAGTTATTGTGAACAGGATTAATTATGATCGCCACCCTATGAGGTATAAAATTAACCATCACATAAGCAGGGATTTCACTACCAGTGAGTGCAGAAAGTCCGGAGTGTAGCATGTATTTGGATCCTGCGATCCCTACCTATGGAACCACCTTGTTCTAGGAGACAGTGTTGACACCAGAAACATGGCAGAGGGGAAACAACAGCAGGACCTGGAGCTAGAGCATTAGGCAAGTGGTGGACTTCCCAGCCCACTGAGTAAGTGAAGTTGAGTGCTTTTGAACAGGAGGCTGGGATGGAGGCTGGTTTGTGGTCTGAGGTGTCTCTGGACACTTGAGAGATCTAGGTTTGCTGATAACAGAGCTTGAGCTAGCTGTCTCCTCATGGCAAGGCTCATAGTGGAGTGGCATGTCTTTTGGGAATTTATTGGGAGACCTAAAACAGTTTTTTTAAATTACCCAAGATGGGCAGAGGCTAGGCCACGTTGTTGAAGGCCAGAGAATGGCCTGGAAGGTATAGAAGAAACTTTCCAGAGTGAACAACGGTATCCTGAGTATTTTTCACCTGTTAACTTTCTTAATAAGCTACATATTGTGAGTATTGCCTATGAGTTATGTGTGGCCATTGCAATGAATTGCTCCTCCCACCCCTACCCCTACCACCCACAGCCCCATAAAAAGTAGAGTGTCATGTGAGAGACAGTGTCAGAAAAGGGTAAAGGGGATAGAAGGTGGAGGTTTGTTTGACCTCAGCCTCATAGAAATTAGCCTTGGGGGATACTGATGTAGGGTTTAGTTTTCCTTCTTCCTTGCATAGCAGGAGGAGGTCAGATGCCATCCCCATTTTGTTTTCTTTTCTTTTCTTAACATAAGCCAACATAGAAGCCAATTCAGAAAGGAAGAAAATGGAATTCCCAAAATAATGGTAATAGATGGGATTATATCCAAGTTCAACTTGTTTAGAGCAAAACTTTTAAAAAAGTAGGCTATGGCACTACTGAAAAAAAATAATAACCTAAAACCAATACAGAGTGGTTAGGTTTTCAAATCTATTTGACTGTGTTTTTCTTGGATCTCTCTCCTATTAGTATTTAAGTTTCATGAGGACGGGGACTATGCATGCAATTTTTACTATAATATTGAGTCCGTAAAGTTAAGCATAGTGTCTGATACTTAGGTAGATACTACATAATTTATTTGTTAATATTTAAAAGAACATTTTTTCTTTTACTTTGTTATATTATACTCCTACTCATAATATTTCAATGTAAAAAATGAAAATCACAAGTTCAATGGTGCATTATCAAGTCTAGTCTAACCTGCCATAAAAAAGAATTAAAAAAAGAAATAAACTATTTTTTTCATGTGACAGAATATAGATAGAAAAATCTCTTGCACAGTCATATGTAGAATATAATGTAGATGTGAAAGCAAAATAAGGTACCATATATACTCATGTATAAGCTGAGTTTTTCAGCACATTTTTTTGGTAAAATTAGGTGCCTCCGCTGATATTTTGGTTGGCTTATACTCGAGTATATACGGTATATAAATCTGAGCTAACTTAGGAAAACTTTCTGAGATAAATTATTAAATGAAAAAAGCAAGATGTAAAATATAGGAATAGAATATTCTCATTTGTGCAGAGATAATATCCATAAATAATGTGGGATCATGTATATACATTTGCTCCCACTATTAAATCTAAACTATTAATTACAAATACCATATAGTGAATTAAAATAGTCAGTATGTTTAGATTATTGAATGAAGTAACCTGATAAATGTCTAACACCTACTCTTAGAGGGAAAAAATTCTCTAGCATATCATTATTTTCCAATATTCATGGTGCAGGTATCTCATCATAATGTTTGTGAATTCACATTCCCAACATCAAATCTGGAGTCTGAAGGAAATGCTCACAAGTTGTTCTCTCAGGCTAGGACGAGCCTGCTCCAGCACAGCAATGGGAGTAGCTACAGATGAGTGTAGGCACTAGGGGAACAATGTGACCTCTGGACTCAGTCATCACCACTCTTTGATACATTTTTTGTTGTCCAACAACAAGGGCAGAAGGTCATGCGTCAAGACAAAACTTTCCGTGATGTTTAGGTTCTCTTGAACGCTGGATTAGGAGAGCTGCGAAGTTTAGTTTTTGCACTGAACAAAGATCAGGCAATGTACATGCATTTCCTTTGCCTCTTTGGGGCTCTTGGATGTTTGCATGTAGAGTAAAGAAAATATTAGGTATAACAAGAATGAGCTATCAAATTGATATTTCCTGACCTTTTGAAAAGGGAAACACACCTTAAATTAACAACACATATGGAATAAATGCGATAAGTTATGCCCTTTGATTTCAAACTATTTACTTTCTAGATATGTATGTATGACCATCAACTTGCTGACAGAAATCCTAATACTAGGTGTTTGGAAATCCCCACAGAAAATTCTTAGTTAAATAACAAGACAGGAAAAATGATCTTTCCTTTTAAGTGAGAGCTGATCCGAGCAGCAGTTTCTTCATTTGCTCAATGCAATGTCACCTATCACCTATCACATGTGGTCAAAGGTCACGCATCCACAATGTTTATCTATGGCTATGCTTATTCACACCTGGAAATAGGCAGGAATTGCAGTTATATAAAAGGGAAAAAAGAGGATAAATTCCACCATGCAGAAATAGCAGATTTCTGTTACAATATTTGACTCGTATGTGCTCTATTGAGGTCCCAACAGATCTAAAATGCTGTGATCCTATTAGGGGAACCAGAATATTTTAGAAAGGAGATTGAGTGTACAATTGATAGTTAAGCTTCCATAAAACATGAACTCTGACTGTTAGGAGATGTGATTATATCAATAAATTTTAAAGGCATACAGCTGGGAATGCTTTGGTGAACTTGTTTAGCAACATAAAATCAGTATGTCCCTGTTGAACATAGCATCACTTTGAATTGGAACCTACTTGATGATATATAAGAACCACATGTCCAAGATCTATGGAAATGGAGCTCAGATGAGTAGAGGAAGAAATGGGTTACATGTGTAGATAATACAAAAGGTCACACTATATAACAGATGATATTAAAATACATTGACCAAGTTACAGAGATACTTTGAAACATGGAAACATATATTATCTGCACATTTTATATAAAAATGTATACATTCACACATATATAAAGATAATTGTGAGGTTGGCACTGGCTGGGTAGTGTTTCATTCGGTTGCACTTAAGCTAACTCAATATATATAGTTGAATCCTGTTTTATAAAAATAAATTATTGTTAAAAGATAAAGAAAATGTTTATTGAATTTAACCATGCTTTGATTTTTAACTGTAAAACTGAGTAAGTTTGGCATTTATAGATGTAGTTTTATTTAAAATATCTACCTCCATTATTTAGTACAGTTACATTTATAAATGCCTATATGCTTAAAATAATAAAACTAGTATTAATAATCAACATTGTGCAAAGTGCTTAATGTATAGAGCATTATCTTAAGGATATAAATAAAAAGAAGCTATATTTTAATCAAACATAACATTTCAAAGAGAAAATTCTAGTAACCTTTCTAAGATAGTTTATTGTGCCAATCTGGCCAATAAACACATATGGGGATAATTGAAGGATGGAGGGATAAATGGCTCAGTGAGCCT
>NW_022103918.1:3296756-3329813 GCF_000313985.2 Echinops telfairi | reverse complement strand
GTGTGTGTGTGCGCACATGCTCACTTGTACATGAAGATATGAAATTGGGGAAGAGAGAAGAGAACTGTACTAGGAGGGAAAGAAGGGAAAACTGTCTATGGAAAATATTTTAAAACTTAGCTCCAGGGATATGACAATATCTCACTTTGCCCAACGACAGACCATCCTAAATTAATATCCAACCGAACGGGGAATTGGAATTTATACTTGAAAACAGATTAAGTTGTTAATTTCAAATGATATGGATTTTGCAAGTCATTTATATTTTGGATTCTTGGATTTTTTCAAAGAAATACAGAATGTCAGGTAATATCAATACCAGAAGCCACTCTTAAACTTGGGAGGTGCTCACCAAATTAATATGTGAGAAACTCTATCCCCAGTAATTATGGTGGCCCCAAATTTTAGTCATTTCTCCCTCCGTCTCTACTACAATTCTTCCTCTTTAAAGAATGCAGAAGCCTTGTAGACAAATTACCCAAGGTTATAGAGAAATGAAAAGCAGACTAGAAAGAATACTTTTAATACAACCAGCTATATATCTAGATACATTTACAAGCTAAGCCTATGTAAATCTTGATAAATTCCCTACAGAATTAATAAGGAAATTTAGAATATTTTAATATCACACTTATAAATATGTGGCTGGGTCATTCATACAAATTTTATTTGTGTTGCTATAAAACATGTGCAGTTATTGCTGGGGAAAAGGGGAGAGGTCTTGTGCAGCATATTTACCTACTGTCATATGCCATTTTTTTTCTTGACACCTGCTTCCATCAGTATTGATTGTTGATCTAAGTAAAATTATACCCTAGACAACTTCAATCTTATCTCCAGTTTTCATGATATTCTCTATTGATCCAGGTGTGAGGATTTGGTTTCTTTACATTGAATTGCAATACATACTGAAGGTTAGAACCTTTTATTTTCATTAGCAGGTGCTTCCAGGCCTCTTTTCAGCAAGCAAGACTATCATCTGCATATACCAGGTTGTGAATAAGCCTTTCTTGAACACTGTTGCCATTTTCTTCACATAGTACTTTTTTTCTAGCCTACAGACTGAATAAGTATGGAAGGAGATTGCATCCCGGATGCACACCTTTCCTGATTTTAAACCATGTGTTAGTTGCTTGTGCTGTTGGATTAACTGCCTCTTGGTCTATGTACAGGTTTCGTATGAACGCAATGAAGTATTCTGGAACTATCCACAGTTTTTTATGATCCACACAATATATTTTCACAGTCAATAAAAACAAATAAACACTTTTCTGGTATCAGTTGTTTTCAACCAATATCCATGTGATATCAGGAGCGAAATCCCTCATTCCGAGTCCTCTTGTTAATCTGGCCTGATGGCAACTCCTTATCTACGTTCAGTTGCAGCACTTTTAAAATTATCTTCAACAACATTTTACTTGCATGTGATATTCGTGTGATTTTCAGATAATTTCTGTGTTCTGTGAGGTTGCCTTTCTTTATAATCAGTACAAATATGGATCTCATCCCCTTGGTTGTCCAGGTAGCTCTCTTCCAAATGTCTTGGCATAGAAAAGTGTGTGTTTCTAGTACTGCATGAGCTTTGTGAGAACTTCGGTTGGTACTCCATGACTTTCCAGACCCATCTTTTTGGCTAATCCCTTCACTACATCTTGGACATGTTCTTTCAATAAATACCACCTGTTCTTGATTATGTCTCTTGAAATGGATAAACGTACCAATTATTATAGGTGCACGGTTATGTATTCCTTCCATCTTCTTTGGATGCTTCCTGTATCTTTCAATAGTTTGCCCCTATACTCTCTTGATCTTGTAACTAGAGGCTTGAGATAATTCTTCACTTCCAATTTGAGATATCCTGAATGTATACTTCCCTTTTGGACTTCCACCACTGTGAGTCATTTTGTCACATGGTAGTGGGTTGTGTGTTATTGTGATGCTGGAAGCTATGTTATCGGTATTTCAAACACAAGTAGGGTCACCCAAATTGAATAGGTTTCAGTGGAACTTCCAGATGAAGAATAGACCGAGAATAAGGAATCCACTACCCACTTCAGAGGAAGTGGCCATGTTATGCATAGCACAGAAAAATTGTCAGATATGAAGACCTAAAAAATGTAAGCAGAACTTTCTTGGAAATAGTACTGAGGATGGGCCCCTCTGGTCCAAAGCCACTTGAAATGTGACTAATGAGCTGCTTGCTCAATATAGAGTTGACCATGGTGACATGACTGGAGTAAAACTGGTAGGAGTGAAGCCTTCCGGTTTTTCATTTGCTGATGTGTTACATTCAAGGTCAGAAGATACAGCTGCCAAAACATAATCAGAACTCGGAATGTAGGAAGTATGAATCTAGGAAAATTGGAAGTAGTCAAAATTGAAAGGGAAGGAATAAAGATCAATATCCCAGGCATTAGGGAGCTGAAGTGGACTGGTATTGACTGTTTTGAAGCAGAAAATCATATGTTTATTATGCTGGGAATGACACGTTTAAGAGGAATGGCATTGCATTCAGGGTGAAACAGACATTCCAGGATCTACTTTTATGTATACTGCTGTCTGTGGTATGATGATATCTATCAACATTCAAGGAAATTCAAACAATACAACTATTATTCAACTTTATGCACTAACCATGAGAACTAGTAATGGAGAATTTGAAGAATCCTACCAATGTCTTCAGTTGGAAATTGATCATTCAGTCCAGATGGATTGATAACTATTAGTGATCAGAATGCAAAAGTTGGAATCAAAGAATGGCCAGTAGTTGGAAAATATGGTCTTGGTGATAGAAATTAAGCTGGAAACCACATGACATACTTTTTCGAGTCCAATCACTTGTTCAGAGAAAATACCGTTTTTCAGCAATCGAAACATGAATATCCACATGGACATTTCCACATAGAAGACACAGAAATCAAATTGACCACATCTATGGGAAGAGATGATGCAGAAGCTTAATACGAGCAGCTAAAATCAGGCCCGGGGCTGGCTGTGGAACAGATCATCAATTGCCCTTATCTATGTTTAAGTTGAAGGTGAATAAAATTAAAACAAGTCCATGAGAGTCTAAATACAACATTGAGTCTTTCCCACCTGAGTTTCAAGAACATCTCAAGAACAGATATGACACATTGAACACTGATGACAGAAGATCTGATGAGCTGTGGGAGAATATCAAGAACATCATTCATGAAGAAAGTAAAAGGTCAAAAGACAAGAAAGAAAGAAAGAAAGAAAGAGCAAAGTAGATGCCCAAAGAGAATTTGAAACTTGCTCTTCATCTGAGATCTAAGTAGCTAAGGCAAATGAAAGAAATGATAATGTCAAGGGACTGAATAGAAAATTTCAAAGGTCATCTCTATGAAGCACTGGGAACATTTATTCATCCATGCCAGGAAATGTGGAAGCCACCAGTTTGGCCAAGTGACAAGAAGAGATCCTTTTTGTACTCATTTTAAAGAAAGATACCCAACAGAATGCTCAAATTGTAGAACAGTATCATTCATATCACATGCAAGTAAAATTTTGCTCAAGATCATCCAACAACAGTTGCAGCAGTACTTTGACGGGGAGTTGCCAGAGGTTCAGGCCAGATTCAAAAGAAGACAGGAAACAAAGGATATCATTGCTGATGCTGCCTGAGTCTTAGCTGAGAGCAAAGAACATCAGAAAGATAGTCACTCAGTTTTATTGGTCTCAGACATTCAATGGTGTGGATCAGAACCAACTAGGGGCTGCCTTGAGAAGAATGGAAATGCCAGAACACTTCATTGTGCTTATGTGAATTGGTAAAGAGGATCAAGAGGTAGTTGTGCAAACAGAAAAATAGACCATGGATTAAAATCAGGAAAGTTGTGTGTTAAGGTTGTATTCTTTCAACATACTTATTAAAGATGTTTGCTGCTGAATAAATCATCAGAGAAGCTGGATTATATGAAGAAGAATGTGGCATCGGGTTTGGAAGAAGGCTTATTAACAACCTAAGTTGTGCAGATGATCCAACCTTGCTAGCAGAAAATTAAGGGGAATAAACTAATTCATGATGAAGATCAAGGATTGTAGCCTTCAGTATGGATTATGACACAATGTAAAGAAGTCCATAAGTATCACAACTGGACCAACTGGTAACACCACAAGTGAAGAAAACATTGAAGTTGGCAAGGATTCAGTCCTGATCTCAAGCATGGGGACAATTGTGCAGAAGGTGCAGCATTGGGTAGTGTTTCGTTCTGTTGTTCAGAGGTCACTGTGGGTCAACATGGACTAGCTGGCTCCTAAAAACAACAACAACAACTTCCAGGACATTGCACTTTTCATGATAAGATCTTAATTTTGAAATTTTTGGTTCAATTGTTTTACTCCATCATTTCTTTCATTAGCTTTAGCCAATGAAAGGAATGCTTAAGAATCTATTTAGCAAATGCAGAATAAGCTTCAGAATCTACTTTTGACATCTATGTTGATGTTTTATTTCTTTCCTGATTTTTAATGACAATTTACCATCTTACTGCTTAATGTTTCTTATTCCATTGCATAGCTCATCAGGTGGTCAGGTGTTAGTTGCTAATGTCTAACACCTGTTCTTGAGATGTTCTCTGCATTCAGGTGGTATATACTCCAGGTTGTACTTGGCGCTCATGAAGCAGTCTTCAGTTTCCTCTATCTCTATGCAAGCCTGCATATAGACAGTTGATGGTCGATTTCACAGTTGCTCCCTAAACTTTTATCATCACTATCTCATTATTTTGAGCTTCTTCATCATCTACTTTTACAGATGTAGTCGATTTGATTCTTGTGTACTTTGTCTGTTGAGGTTGACATGTATTTATGTTGTTGAAAGAAGATATTTGAAAATGTATCATTCACATCACACTCTACTTTTCTGGCCACTGAGTTATATAATCCATTGTAGTAGAAACCAAGAACGCACAGACAATATTCTTGTTTACAGGGTTTATTAAGGAAGATAACAGGTAAAACGATAACCTTGACAACTTCAGTTTCTCTGTTATCATGATGTTGTTTATTGATCTGTGAGGCTTTTTGTTTTCTTTATGCTGAATCAGATGACATAGTGCATTGGGTAAGTCTGTTGAAAGAGCTCTAGAAAGTGTTCAAAAGCAATGATGTGCCTTTGAAGACTAAAGACTCCTGACCCAAGTCATGATATTTACAATCACTTCATATGCATGAGAAAGTTGTATAATGAATAGGGAAGACTGAAAGTAATTAATGTGTTTGAATTGTGGTATTGCCAAAGAATAGTAAATAAACTGTGAACTGCCATAAAAACTAAAAAAAAAAAGTTAATAGGTTGTAATGCATGTAAGAAATGCTCAGGATACCGTTTTCAGTCAGGATATGTTGCAAAGATCATTCAGAGCTGCTAATAAATGCTCAATGGGCATGCCACTCCTCTGTAAATCTCAACCTGAAGGCATTCAGCTCCGACTCTGTGGGTCAGTGAACCCAGGTCCCTGAATTAAATGTCCAGAGGCACTCCGTCCCAGTAAACTTCAGCTTGGAGGTATTCAGCTCCATCTCTATGAATCAGTTCCCCCAATTAAGGGCTGAGATGCACCCCACTCCACAAGACAGTCTCATGCCCCCACACACTCAGCTTAATGTACTCTGTGGGCTGGGGAGTCAAACCACTCTGTCTCATGCTCTGGCTCCCAGTTCTGTTGCTATTACTGCTAATGACTCCTGGGCCAGGCCTCGGATGTAAAAGCTGTATTCTGGATCAAGGAGGTTCACTGTACAGGAATCGTGGAGCCAGAGGAGGCACTCCACTCCTACCTCTTGCTAGTTGTGATATTCCCACTTGTGCTTCTCAGAGGGCTCATTCTGTGTCCAACAGAATGGCAATTACAATGTACCCTATTAATTACTCACAGTTTAATCCTGTCAGTGTCTTACCAACATCCTTACTCAGACCCATGGAGGAAAAGGTTATTTGGTGAGAGTTGCAAAGACTTTGGCTAGAAGAACCTCTGCAGCAATGAAGAAATCTTTGGTTTTGCAAAATTCTATCATGCAATTTCCAGCTTCATTTCTATCACCATAGCCATATTTTTCAACTTTTAATCCTTCATCTCCATGCCTAATGTTTGTCTTCCAATCACCAGCATTTATCCATGCATCTTGGAGACATGTTTGATCAATTTTAGATGGAAAAAGTTAATTGACTTCTTCGATTCCTAAATCACTGATTTTAGTGATTGGTGTGTAAATCTGAATAAAAGTTTTATGAAGTGGACTTCTTTGTCAATCTATAGATGGAATCCTATCACACATAGCATTGTACTTTAAGATAGATCTTCAAATATTCTTTTTGAAGATGAATGTGATTGTGACAGCGTTCTTCTTGAATTTGCCTTTTCCAGTACCCTATAATTTTTTGTTTTAAATGGCCAATACCAGTCCATTTTAGCTCATTAAAACATTAATCAACTTAGTCTTGATTATTACTTTGTTCAGGCCTTTAACTTTTCCCTTCAATTACAAGAGGGAAAACATTCTTTTTTTTGAAAATGAACCTATATCTGGGGGCTACCATGTGTGTCTTTATAAAGCCTTAAAAATAAAGTTTACCCCAATATCTTTCATTTATCTTATTTCTCCATGTTTACATATTCTTGCTGTCTTTTTTAAAATGACTTGAAACAAATCTTATAAAAACCAAAGTCTTTGATACATATGATTTAATTCACTGATCATCTGGGAGGAAAACAATACAAGCAAACTAGGAAAGTCATGGCATTTCCACATATATTCTCAAAGTCTGGAACTAGGAGGAACGTGAGTTTAGAAAGTGATTGTGAAGCAATACCCCTGCTATTTAAAGAAAAGAAAGAAAAATACTATGCATTTGGAAGCTAGTTGCAGATGTATCTTTCATGAAAAAGGACTACTAAGACATGAAAGATCACAATGTTCTCAAGGTTAAACTCATTGATGCATTGGAGTCTGGGGCAAATATAAATACCTCAGAGTCAGTCCTTGATTCAGCCCCAAAAGAGGGGTCTGGCTGTCAAAGAAGAGACAGAGAAAGATACACACAAATAAAAAAGAAAGTAATTGATTTGGAGAAAGCAGTGTGGCTTGGAGAACTTGTAGGGCAGAGTAATGTAATCCTTATTTAAGCTGCTGAAAGTCCCGAAGAGTAAACATTTCACACAAATAAAATTAAGGCAGAACCCGTAACTGAGTTTCTCCCAGGGATGTGCCACAATTGAGATGTGATGACTCTATTTTGCTTAGATCAACAGCTCTTAACCTATGGGTCATGACCCCTTTGGGGGTGAAACGACCCTTTCACAGGAGCAGCCTAAGACAGTTGGAATATCATCGGCGTGAAAACTGTTACACATGCTACACCATGCTTCACGACAAAATTTCATTTATTTAAATGAAATAAAAATGTTCATTTATTTATTTGTATTTATTAGAAATAAATATTTCACAATATATAATTATATATTGTTTTTGTGATTAATCACTATGCTTTAATTATGTTCATTTTGTAATGATGAAAATGCACCCTGCATATCATATATTTACATTATGATTCATAACAGTAGCAAAATGACAGTTATGAAGTAGCAATGAAAATAATTTTATGGTTGGGGTTCACCACAACATGAGGAACTGTATTAAAGGGTCATGGCATTAGGAAAGTTGGGAACCACTGGTTCAGACACATAGGAGGCGTGTGTGTGTGCGTGCGTACGTGCGTTGATGAGATCAGAATCAGGAATTTTTCTGAAGACCAAAGAAGAAACGCACCATCTTAGTTTATGGGGACAGGCCATGAAGCTTTCTCTCTAGCTTCCGTGCCACTTTGGGAGGAAAGCTGCTAGGACCAAATTTCTCCAGCTTTCTTGGCCACGTAAGATGGGGTGAAAGGTTATCCAGAAGAGACGATCCCATTTTAAATAACCCAATGGGAGTATTTGTGCTTAAAAAGTGAAGAGTGAAATGAGATAGTAAGATAATTGGAAACAGGTGGGTAGGATGGTATAGGTTGCTCTAATATTCTGTGATTTTCTCTAACTCCTAAACCTCCAAGAACTGAGATAATTCCTTGGTGAGTAGCTTACTATAAAATCAATAATAATAAAGGAAAACAATAATATGAAGAAAATGTGTTTCAGAATCATCAGCATCAAACTCCACTTCAGCCTCTCTAGATGTTTAGAGCAGATCTTTCACAAGCTCACCCATCTAACAAAGGCCAGGTTATAAGAAGATTGCCAAGAGAGCAAAACATCAGCAGGGGTAATGACTTTTTTAAAATGGTTCTTCTAGCCAAATTCTCTAATTCCCACCAAATGACCTCACCCTGCATGAGTCTGGTAGGAAGGTGGGAGAAGATACTGACAGGATTCACCTGTGAATAATTTCCAATAGGATTCCCTGGAGTGACATCCTGCCATGAGAAAAATGAGTTCTCTGAGAAGCAGATGGGGATTTCATTACACTAACCAGGCAGGGAACACGTTCTGTGGACCCAAGATCCCCGAGCAAGGAAACTCTTGGATCCAGAAACACAGCTATAATATCTCAGGAGCAGTAGCAGAACCAGGATCTAGAACATGGACCAAAGTAGTAGATTTCATAGCCTACGGAGCAAGTGAAGCTGAGTGCAGGAGGCTGGCTTGTGGAGTGCGTGCCTCTGGGCATTCAATTCAGGAAGCTGGGCTAGCTAACTCCTCAAAGTGGAGCTGAGTGCCCTCAGACTGAGGCTTACTGGAGTGGGGTACCTCAGGCACTTAATTCAGGGAGCTGGATTTGCTGACTCTTGGAGCTTGAGCTAAATGCCTTTGGGTTGAGGCTTATAACCAAGGGATATACCCTTTGGGGTCTTTATCAGCAGACCTGAATGAATGAATTTTGTAACATATGTCTTGGTTGAGCAACTCAACCTTGAGCATTTATCACTGGCATTACAACTTGTTAACCTGCTTAATAAACCCTTTAATCGTGGATTTTGTCTGTGTGTTCTGTGTAGCCATTGCCATGGATTTCAGAACCCAGAAATGGAAATAGGGAACTTTAGTTAAGACATCAAATCACCCAAGGATATTTAACCTACTGTAGACCCAGGCAGGAAGCAGAAAGATTTTGAAAATTGGTATGACCAGATACAACCAGTGTTTTGCTCTATTGTCACTAAGTAAATATGCTATTGGTTGGATGAAAATCATGAGTGCAGGGGGCCGGAGGAGTTGCAATCTCAGAAACTCAGAGGGGCAAGTCTACCTTGTCCCATAGGGTCACTATGTGTGGGCATTAGCTCGATAGCAGAGTGAGAAATATATGTACATGTGCAAACACGAACAGTTAAAATATAAAATGGAGTTTCTGTGATGGAGAAGCTGGCAGGATTTTACGTAACACTTCATCAATTTCAGTAGTGATCTATAAAGCACTTCTTCAGGATTCTCTTCGAAATTCTAATATGCTCACTTTGAAAACAGTTGAGCATATTTAAACACCAACTACCCTTTTACCATGTTACTTTTCATTTTCCTCAAGCACCATCATTTTACTAAAATTGATCTCAGAAAGATTTTAAATGGTTTCCTTTTAATAAAATTGAATAGTCTTTTATCAGTTTTATTTCTTTACAGTCTTTTCTGCAAACAATTCCTTTGTTTATTTGAAGCTTCATCTTCTCTCTTGTTTGAGAACTTGTTAAGAGAGCCTTTTAGGGAGAAATAGAACTACTGCCAGAGGTTCCTAAGGTGGGAGCAGAAAACCTTGTGTTTCTCCTAGTGAGATACTAGTGGGTTTGAACCACTGACCTTGTGGTTAGCAGCCAATGCTTAACTTGCTTCTTCACGAAGACTCCTTTCAATTGTTTCATTTTCCCCACATTCTCTGATAATTTTCTTTGTTATCTTTGTGTCCTGATCTTGACTCCTGGCAAACATTCCTTGACGCTTGAAACCTAACTCTCTGATGTCCTGTGTCTCCAAATACTTTCCCAATGAATTTGTATTTTCCCACAGAATCATTTATGACCTCTCAGTGACAGTCCATATTCTGATTTCCCATCATACTCCCTAAATGGCAAAAACCTCCCATGCTTCTTCACCGCTTTCCCTTAAATTTTAGCAAGCTCAAACTGAACTCACGATCTCCATCAGCCTCTCTTTCCTCAGATGTTCCATTTCAGTGTTAGCATCATTTTTCCATTTCTCAGAAGCAGAAATTTAAACTCACAGTTTACTTTTTCCTTCCTCCAAATCAATACCCATTTTGTCACATTATTTTAGCAAGCGTCTCAGATTCATTTCTTTTTCTTCATTCTTGCATTGGCATTAGTCTTGCATAGCTTTGCATCTGGTTTGTTGCAATCGTTTCCTGCTTGAATATTTTTCTGGGTCGATTATCTCCACACTATATGCCATCTTCCATATAAATGCCTAATTAATCTTTATACATTTCTTCTCTTCCAACAGACATTGTATACTCTGCTTCTTTCCAACGTTTTCAGTCATGTTGTCTACCGCTAATCGCTTGTTTCCTCTCCCATCTGTTGATCTCCTAACCAAACAGTACAAATGATCTCACTCTGGCCACTGCTGTTTCTTTGATCTGTACTTTTGTTTTTCCATATAATTTATGTGGGGCCCTGCTAACATAGTGTTTATGCATTGAGTTGCTAACCACCGAGTCAGCAGTTTGAAATCCCCATCCACTCCTCAGGAGAAAGACAGGGCTTTCTACTGCCCCCAAATGCTGCAGCCTTGGAAATCCAAAGGGGCAGCTTAACCCTGTCCTATGGGATGGCTATGAGTCGGAATGGACCGATGACTGTTATTTTGGTTTTATTGGTATAAAATAAATGAAACTGTTCTCCATTTTCTCATCCCTCCCCCATTTCTTCTTCAGGACTTTCATTATGCTTCTCAGTAAAGAATTATGCTTCTAGCTCATAAGGTTTTCCTTATCTTTATAGACATTTTTTATTTGTGTTCCCTGTTGAGGGCAAAAATCACATTATACATATTTTATATCCTCTGCAGCACCTAGAACAGTTTTAAGCTCAATGTTGAGAACATGATTGATGGATTCATCTGTCCTTGTCCTCATTCTAGCTTGTCACCTGTCCTTTCCCAAACAGGAATTGTTGAAAGATTGCCATCTTCCTCCCATCTATTTTACAGAGAAAACAAAAGCTATTGAGTGAGAATAACCCAATTTCTTTCCTGCTCTTCTAACATCCCTATCCTTTTATCAATCCTCCCACTGATGCAGTCTCTTAAAAGGATGGTGTTTTCTTAACCTATACCAAGGTTAATCCCTCTACTCATGCATTTGATCACATTTCCTCCAGTCGCGTCGTTTTATTTCATCAATATTTATTTTTCTCTCCTCTGACTTCTCAACCTATGCACTTCTAGATCTTTTACTTCCAATGGGCCTTTTCTGCCCTTTCAGACCAATGTTTTTCTTCCTCCTTCCACCAAGGTTCTCACAGAACAGGAAGCATACATACTTTGTGCACATTCCCGTGACTGCTGAGTCTGCTGTGCCTTCTCGGCTACTGAAATCATTTCCTAAGTGTAAACGGGGGACTGCATTGTCTTATCTAATGCCCTCTTCTTATCTCCCACTCTATTTGAATTTTCAAAGTAGTTACCTTGTATTCACTCTCACTTTTAAAATGTTTCTCTTTCCAATTGTATTTTCCATAATTTCTTTCAATTTAATTTGTCATTAAGCTATAGCATACGGATTATAAATTCTGATGGGCAATTTTACCTTGTAGATCTGCTGCTATGGCCACACTCATTTCCCTTGAGCTCAAAAGGCCCACTTCAAGTGTCATCTCTCTTTAAATACTTCCCTTTGCTAGAGTACATGCCTTTCTTTTATGTATTCTCAGGTTACTTCTACAAATACCTCTAAAATTGTAATGATTGCAGTCTGATTTGTACATGTAACTACTTGGCAACATAAGATGAATAATAAATCCTACATATATATATAGATATTTTACAGATAGCAAGATTTACCTCCATTTCTAGATATTTTAATGTCTATAGGCGCAAAAGTTTTGTGCCAAGACAGGTATTTTCAAAAGAAAACCTATAAAAACAGTTCTTTATTTCATATCTATAAAATGTGAATAAACTACCTACAACGCAATCTCCCTGCCACCACTCACCCCACCCAGGAACAAAATAAAATACTTGATGTAACGTCACTGTGAAAGGTGTAAGGCAGTATACAAATGTATGGCATCAGTGTTGCAAGCAGTCCGGCTGTTATGGCTTCAAGCAGCTTTAAGTCCATACCTGCTAAATGAAGCACAGTACTAAGGCAATCACGGTATATCTCAGGAAAGATCAATAGTTATGCCCCAAATAAATAGAATAGTGAAGCAAAAGTGTTTCGATTTCAACCATTCAGACATTGCCTCAGTTCCACGCTTTATTCTGTGAAGACACAGATTGCATAAGAGAGTTGTGCTTTTAATAAAATCAGATGTATCATAGCTTTCCTTGAGAAAGAAACATACCTTAGAAAATTCCTTTAAAACCTTTTAAATGTATTTATTTTTTTAAAAATGTTGGCATTTCCTTTTAAATAGTAGTGCCTTTGCTAATAAAATAGTTCCATGTTTATGTTTTCATATCTGTAAATATGATTCAATTCGAACCAAATACATTTGACAAATATTTGATAAATGTCCAAAGTCATGTTATGATGTGCCATATATTGACATAAAAATGATGACACTAAAACCTTGATGCGTACAGTGCTTTTGAAGGAAATCGTGGAAAGCCAGTGCATTTTTATGGAAGGATGATCAAGGAAGGCCTATGGGCAGCTTGTAGGAGCCCCGAGGGCTTACCAGTTGGCCTACCACATGCAAGGTGAGTGGTTGGAGCCCACTGGTTGCTCTGTAAAAGTAAGATGAGGCTTTCTGCTCCCACCAAAGTCTTACCACTTCAGAAACCCTGAATGACAGTTGGACTCTGCCTATATAAAGTCACTGTGAGTCGGAATCAACTGGTTAGCAGTGGGCTATCGGTAATTTATAAACAGAGAAGGTGGAATCGGTACTAACTTAAGTTGTACTCGGTGCATGACAAGGGAAATATCATGGAGAACACAGCCTTGCAATGTGGCGAACTGTTTATTTTGGGTCTTTCGAAATATTTAAGGTCAGGGGAAAAAAGCAACTTTTCTCCCGATTATAGCCATATTTTTCAGCTTAGATGAAAACAGTCCCAGGGCAATTCACCTCCTCCTGACTTTATATCTATGTTTGTGCATCTTTGAGAAGTGGGATTAGAGAGAAACCTGCAGGCATATTAATAAATAAATTTCACATGCTGTTAGATATTAAGTAAACATACAGATAAATATTCCTCTAGGGATTATGATCTCATAGCCCAAAGATTTCTAAGTTGGCACCTGTGACATATAGTTACTTCCCATAGGGGTTTTCAGTAAATTAATTCTCATATATTCAACTTTAAAGTATGTATAAGCTACATATGTGAAAACAATGTATTTCATAAATTATCTTGTGATTGAATTTGTATAAAACTATTACAGAAGGTTCTTTTATTCTTTGAATATATCATTCAAGCATATATTGATGTCCAAAATAAGTATTTGGCCACGAACCATTGAACATACTATAGATAAAAACTAAAGTTACTTAAAGTGCTTAAAAGTTTGAAATGTATAAATCGGGCAAAAAGTAATCGATCAAATTCCAAATGACAATTAACTACATGTTTTAAAGTCAGTAAAAATGTAAGTAATATCTGGAAAATTATTAAAGTATTAGAATAAATATTAGCAGGCTAAGAAAATAGCTCAGAAGTGGGACTATGCACAATTACTTTATTTCTTTATCAGTTTTATGGACATGTAATTCACACATCAGACAATTCAAGAGTTCAATCATATCAAAAAGAGTTGTACAATCATGTCCACACCAATTTTAGAACATTTTCTTTTCTTTGTTTTTTCGAAGTAATTTATTGGGAGCTAATACAGATATCATATCATTCCATCGTTCAATCACATCAGACAGTATTATAAAATTGCTACCACAATCAGTTTCAAAATATTCTTTTCTTTCTTGAACTCCTTGACATCAGCTCCCTTTTACAAAATTACTTTAAACATGAACTAATTATTGTAAGTATATTTACTATATGTAATGAAATATTCCCAGGTTTAATAAAAAAACAAATTGTATATAGATATATGAAGTTTTCAAAGGAAGATAAATGCTTGTCAGGGTCATTATTGGATCAAATTGCTTTAAATAAATTTTGTATGTTTTTCTATGGATTTTTTAACATAGGAAGAGCAATATTCTGTTAGAATTTTACATACAGCTTGAAAGCTATTAGCCACTGGCATAGTTATACCAGTTCTCTAGGGCAGGTCTCAATAAAATGCTCAGTTTTGTCATGAAAGATTAAGAGAAGAAAGAAGAGAATAAAGAGCAAGGAACACTGCTATACTCTACTAGGCAACAATTCTTCTGGCACCTACCTAGATTAGAAAGATAAGCAAGAAAGAGGATCCAGTGATCAGGAACGGCAGGGCAGTAGGTTCAAGGATGGTCAATGCCAAATAAATCAAAGCTATCATCAAGTGACTGAAGCAGCTGTAGTTGAAAGACAGTAAGGGATGACTTTGTGAGACGAACGTCTTGCTGTAAGCTTGCTCAAACTTAGAAAGATTGTTAAACGGCCAGGAGTCCTAGTGATACCTGGTTCACTTCTCTGCTGCTGTTCTAAATACTGTTGCTCAGAACCTACCCAGTGGTCAGCTGGAGAAACATAAGGCATTTGCCTCCCTAGAAGATTGAGCACAACCAAAACCCAAACTCACCACTTCCCAGCAGTGCATTCATACTCGCAGTCATGACAGTGGAGTTCTATTCCTGAGTCTGCCATTGAGTTGTCTCACCACCTCAAAGCTCATGTCTCCACAATAAAATTGAGTAAAAATACCTGGTACCATGCTGGGGTCTTAAAAGCTTGGGAGTGGTTATCTAAGGAGAAATTATTGATATTTCCCTGTTCAGAAGGAAAAATAATGACAACATCAAAGGTATGGAAACAATTAGTCCAGCGGACTAATGGGTCATAATAATATCAGAAATCATACCCTTGATGCCAGAAAAATTGGTGTTTGCCAGCTAACACTACCAACTACTTTGAAAGGGATCATGCTAGAATGTTCTGGATGGAATGAAGAAAAAGTATATGCAACAAAACTCCAAATCCTAAAAGAGGTTTTCTGGTTGGATATAGATTGGTGGGCATTTATCACTTGTCAGGTCTGGAACTGACCTCACCCTGACACTCAATTTCAGACAAACAAGAGAGGTTCAGCATGGTGCAAAGCAACAACAAAACATGCTGCTATGCAAATAAAGCAATGAGCCCAAGGTGAAAATGCTCTGAAATTGATTGTGATAATGATAGCACAAATTGTATGAAACATGAATTATAGGCCAACAAAACTATTTAAAATAGAAAAAAAGATAAAGTAAAAGTATGAGCAATTGATAAATTAATAAGAACTACATAAGTATGAGCTGTCAAAATTATAACAAAATGTGCAAGGACCTAGAATTAGAGTTAAAAAGGGAGGAACATGCTCAGCATATCTGAAACTGTAAAAATTCAAGAACAATTCAGTCCTCAAATTGCAATCCTGAAAGATTCTGTAGGCAAACTATTGAATTATGCAGAAAGCATCAAGATAAGATGGAAAGAATGCACAGTCACTGCACCAAAAAGAACTCATTGACACTCCACCATTTCAGGAGGTACCATATGAGCAAGAAACCAGGGTGGCGCTGAAGGGAGAAGACGCAAACTGTAGAATATATCATTGATATTGCACACAAGTAATATTGTACTTACGATCATTCAGCAGCACATTGGCAGGAAACTTCCAGAAGTTCAGACCAGATTCAGAAGAGAACCTAGAATAAGGGATATCATTGCTGACGACTCACAGAGAGATGTTTATTTGTGTTTTATTGATTATGCCAAGACCTTCAACTCTGTGGACCATAGAAAACTCTGAATAACTGTGAGAAGAATGGTGATTGCAGAACACTTCATTGTGCTCACGCAGAAGCTGTATGTGGATCAAGAGACAGTTGTGAGAACAATCCTGCCGGGTTTTAAATCAGGAAAGGTGTGCATCAAGGTTGTCTTCTCGCAGCATACTTGTTCAATCTATAGGCCGAGGAAATCATCAGACAAACTGGATTATATTAAGAAGAGTGCAGCATCAGAATTGAAGGAAGGCTTATTAACAACCTTCAGTACACAGATGACACAACTTTGCTTGCTGAAAGTGCTGAGGAATTGAAGCACTTGCTGATTAAGACCAACAATTGTAGCTTTCACTATGGATTGCAACTCAATGTAAGGAAGACCAAAATCCTCACAACTGGACCGATAGGTAGAATCATAATAAATGGGAAAAGGTTGAAGTTGCCAAGGATTTTGTCTTACTTGGACCCACAATTAATGCTCATGGAAGCAGCAGTCAAGAGATTGTTTAAGATGTATTACTTTTTTAGGTAAATCTGCTACACCAACATTTTTTAGAATATTGAAGAGCAAGGATGTTACTTTGAGGATTAAGGTGCACTTGACCCAAGCCATGGTACTCTCCCTTGCCTCATACACATGTGACTTTTGGACATTGAATAAAGAAGACTTAAGAAGAATAGATAAATTTAAATTGTGGTGCTGGAGAAGAATATCTAAATAACCAAAGATGCTAAAAGGACAAGCTGATTTTTATTGGAAGTAATAAGGCCAGAGTGCTCCTTAGAGGCAAGAATGGTGAGACTTTGTCTTACGTATGTACGTATTTTGGACATATTGTCAAGAGAGACCAGCCCCTGGTGAAGGACATTGTGTCTATTAAATTTGAGAAGCTGTGGACAAAAGGAAGGTCCTTGACGAGATGGATTGACACAGTGGCTGCAGCACTGGCCTCAGACATAGGGACGGTTGTGAGGATGGCAGAGGACCATACAGTGTTTTGTTCTGTTGTGAATAATATTACGATGGATCAGAGCTGACTGAGTGGCACCTAACAACAACAACAAGTTATACAGCAATTAACTCTTTCAAGTCCCTAAATATGATAAAATGTGGTCCCATTTGTTGTTGCATTTTTGGTGTTTCTACATTAATTAATATGAGTAAAGACTATGTGTCTTAGTGTAGAGATAGCCCAGAGTATATACTTTTATGCCATAAACCATGGAAACTCATTAACAAATATTAAATAGGGCATAAAGTGCATATAAGAAAGGATAAATGAAAAGATGAACAACTTTAGAAAATATATAAACTAAAAGACAATTCAAGTAGCACAGCTTATAGAAACATAAGTCAGAAACAGAATAATATCATCAGGTATGGGAGAGAGGAATAAAAAGACTAATGAAGACCAATATACAGGCCACTTAAAATGAAACCGATTAATGATAATTTGTAGATACTAATCATCAGCCAAGGACATATATGGAGTGACTTCCAATTCATTCTACTTGACTAAATATTCTTGATTTGTTTTAGTATTATGAATGAAAGTTGAATTGTGTCCTTTTTTTCTGAATCTGTGGAGAGAATTGTATGGTTTTGCTTTGTTAATCTTTCATTGCAGTGAATCCATTGATTGATTTAATGGTTAACAACTCTCCACTCCTAGAAGAGCTAACTTACTTATGAAGTATTATTCTTTTAAAATTATTTTATGTATTTCATGACTATCTAAATAATTTGATAATATTTAGTTTAGGAGTTTCATAACTGTATTCACTGAGTACAAATAGCATTTTCCTTTTCCAGAAACACTGTTGTTAAGTTGTTATCCAAATTATGCTGCCTTCTTAAAATTAATTGGGAATATTTCCTCTTTCTATTCTCTGAAAGAGTTTAAGAGCATGGAATATTTCTTTAACTAGTTGGTAGAACTCATTAATGAGACCATCTGAGAGTGGAGTTTCAAAAGGATTTTGATTAATGATCCCATTTTTAATGTCTATATATTAAAGTGTACTCTTTACACTTCCTCTTCCTTTTGGAGCAATTTTTGAGTGGTTATATTTTTTCAGGAATGTGTGTATTTTATATAAATGTACAAATTAACAATTGTAAGATTATTCATATAACTTGTTAATATCTCTTTAATGGCTTTATCATCCAGAATAATGTTCTCTTTTATTAATTATCTTCCTACCATCCCTCTCTTTTATCATAATCAGTCTAGTTTTTAAAGATGTCAATTTGAGAAGACTTCTTAAAGCAGTATTAGGAAACTATTTTGCTTTAAATCTTATTTAGCATTGCATTTATTTATTTAGTTATTTATTTGGGCCTCCTTGGCCTTTGGAGACATATTTCATTGACTTCCCACACATCTTATTTGGGAAAAATATAAATATAACTTACTCTATGTACAGGTTTAGCTACATTCCACAAGTTTAATATAAACTAAAATTTCATCATTAATGTGATCAGTAAAGGTTTTTTCCTTCATATTTTCTTTGACACAAAATTGCTTTAAAAACGTATTTCTTGATTTCCAAATACAGGCAGTCCTGGTTCCAAATGCCTGACTTACAGACAAGACCTACTACTCCTTTAATGTTCTGCAAAATTAGTTTTCATTTTGAGATGATTGGACCAACCCCCTAATAAGAACTAATATTTTATCACAGTCACCTTTGCTTGTTGCAGGTCCAGCTTTGAAGTCATTGAATGCGCCTGGGCCTGTCTTTGCTCTCTCTATGGTAGGGGCCATCAAATTGGTTTTGGCTCACAGTGGCCCTGTGAACTGCCGTGCCACACGTGCCACAATGGCTTTCTCCAAGGATGGCTCCTTCCTGAAGACATGTTCAAGGTACATGAGCCAAGTTCTTGTCATCCTCACTTTTAAGGAGCATCCTGGATGTACTAGTTCTAAGACAGATGTGTTTGTTCTTCTGGCAATCCAGGATAAATTCAATATTCCTCATCAACACCAAAATTCAAATGCATCAATTGTTCTGCAGTCTTCCTTATTGATTATCTAACTTTTCTGCACAGCTGAGGTGATTGAAAATAGCCTTGCTTGAGTCTGGTGCACCTTAGTCCTCGCAGTGACATATGTACTCTTTAACGTTATAGTGAGATCTTTGGTAGAATATTTGACCAATGCAGTACATAATTTCCTGACTACTGCATCCATGAGCATTAATTGTGGGTCCAGGAAAAATGAAACCTTGATAATTTCACTATTTTCTCCATCTATCATTTTGCTGCTAATTGATCTAGATGCGAAGACTTTTGTTACCTTAATGTTGAGGTGTAATCCATATTTATGACTTTTGTCCGACGTCTACATCAGTACCTTTCAGGAAACAAGGTTGTTTTGTGTGCATGTCAGTTTGATAATGAGTCTTTCTTCCATCCTGTGACCACTATCTTCATAAACAGCTTCTTGACTTAGTTGCTCTGTTAATAGATTGAATAAATATGGGGAGAGTAAATGCCCCTGACACTCACCTTTCCTGCTTTTAGACTGTGCTGTCAATATTTCTTTGTTTGGTTCAAACAATGGCCACCTGATCTGTGCACAGCTTCCATGTGAGAATAATCATGTTCTAGACAACCTCATCATTAAATTGGACCTTGTTTTTTATAAATATAATAAGTCTAAATAATTCAATTCTGTTGTAATTTCTATAGACTCCATATACTCACTGTTTCTTTCCTTGCTTTGTCTTTTCTTTCGAATTTTTATTTTGACTAATGCTATGATTTCATTGTTTTCTTTATCTTTATATGTTGACAATTTTATTCCCCTGTTTCTTTACTTCCATGATTTATTGAGAAGTTAGTTGTCAGTCCTTTTGGAAGTGTATCTTCTTTTCTCTAAATTTTTGTAATTTTACTCCTCACTAGATCTTTCTCAGTATGATTCTTTTTCTGCATTAGATTTGTTAGACTTCTTGAATCTTAATTGATACATTAGCGGTTTTCATTAACTCAGAAAATCTAATCTATTATCTCTACAAATCAGCCATTCTTTACCTCATCTCCTTCTTGAACTTTATAAAAAAACATAGCAAATATTTTTGTTCTATAGCTCATATTTCCTGCATTTTCCAAAACGTTGTTCTTTTCTTTAAGTCTTTATTGCATTCTGGACATTCTTTCCTATTTTCCAAATCATTAGTTATCTGTTTAGCTCTGTTTCATCTGGTTGGTGCAATTATATTTTGCTTTTCAAGTGTAGAAAATATATTTAATTATTTTTCAACTCTGTGCTGTGACATATAAATTCAAGTATGTTGCATATGGTTTAAAGATTTTTCTCTAACTTCTCTAAACGTATAACATTTAAAATGCTAATATAAAAAATGCTAATATGTTTAAATGTTTGATATTTTCAATGCCTTGAGAAACTTCACATTTGTTTCTCAATACAATGCCTTGTTTGCTTGATACTCAGTTATTTTTTACTTTGCACTGTTACTGTTCTTATGAAATTATTTTAAAGGGAAGTGTTAAACATGGAATATAAATAACCTTCATCTAGCAGGCTGATTTTCCTCCTATTGAACGTAATGGAGTAATGCCAGTCTAGGAGTACCAAACCGAAGATCAGCTTGAAATTTCCTTCATGTCAAAATCGATGGCAAGCCAGTCCTCACTCACTTCTCTGCTATTTTTCTTCTTTTCGTTTCCATTTGCTCCCCTACTATATTCAGTGCCCAAACAATTTATGATCTTAAGCAAGTTGTATATTGTTTTGCTTTATTTTTCTTATTTGGTTTCTGCCTCCAGTTAACCTGAGTAAAGTTCTCTGGACCTTTTTCCCTTAATGCAGGAAAGAACTTATATTGGATTTTCTACCTTGCAAAACTACTTGACATTGATTTCTTTTTATCACCAAACTTGAGAAGTGGTTGAGTTTGCCTAGATTAGCAAATGCCCTAGGAGCCAATATAAAAACATATTTTTTTCACTAAAAATCTTATATTTTTTTCTTGATATTCTTTAACTATGTCAATTGTGCTATGAGTTAGATGGACTCAAGGGCAGTGAGGGTTTTCAGTATGAGGTACCTTGCCAGCTTAAAAGAACATGCTTCCTTTTAAAGAAAGCCTAGTTTGAGATCTCATCAGCTGTCATATTCACAAATTATTAGGGAAATATTTTTGTTTAAAACATTACTCTTTGGTGATAAAATCCAAACATTTTTATGTTTCAGTAGAATGAAGAATTGTAATTTTATATCTAAGACACATTTGAAACATGTATACATACATACATATATATACAGACACACACATATATATATTATAAAATTTATTATGCCAGCATTTCAAGGTAGGAGTTACAGTTTACAGCACATTATGATTTATTTAAAAGCAGTCAGTTTTGAGTTTGATACTATATAGAGAAGAGTGGCTAAGCTAGAAGGAGCATTGGGCAATGTTACTACTAGTTAATAGAAAAAGAAATTCTTTGGAATACTGGCCTACATTTCTAATTGAATCCTCAGGTCTTTAGATCTACAGTGTCCATTTTGGCTCTAAGAGCCATATTTAGTGATTCTATAATATAATGTATGACTACATTGAATGACTCCATTTAACGAATATGATATTAGGATTTAGTCAAATTATAAACTATCTCTGTTTTCTGTACTTAAAATTTGAGTAGGATATGGTAATGCAGCAAGATGTTCTGGAGGGATTCATTATTTAATGTTTCTAAAGTCCTACACAAATGCCAAACTCATTACAGTGTGCATGCTGGCAAGTGGCTAGGGTTTAGGAGATAATGCAAGAGCACACATAAATCAAAATTTCAACGTGAACAACCTTCTCTTTTTTTGGACTACAGAATGATTAATCACATCACTGACACTGTGTATGCAGGTCCTTGTTCAATAAGTAACAGTTGACACCCTTAGGTTGTACCTTCACTTCCCCCTTTCCCTTTTACATGGCAGGCAAGCCAGAGGGAGACCATCAATGCTGTGTTGATGTGAGTGCCTTCATAAAGCTTTGAAAGCACAGTCTAGTAAAAGCCCAGAATGTCTGGCTTTTTACCCTCCAGGGAAAAAAGTCAGAATCCAGGTGCTTTAGTCAATTATTCTAAGACTTTAGTTTTATGTTATAGAGAGAACATACCATTAATATCAGGTTTGTGTCTAAATAAATATTATAAGTACAGGAACTCCTTGTATATTTCTCATCAACCACTTCTTCCTGGTTCTTATTAATAACACACTGTGTCTCTCCTCTTTAACATTATTAAATAGATTTTAATTTAAAAATTAAATGATCTATATTAGAAAGCTTTAACTTTCCCTTTAGTACCAAGATTTTATTGAATATCAAAACAAGGACTTCATTTAGTCCCTTTTCACTCATAGATATTATGCCTTTTTTCTTATTCTGTCTGCTTTATAGGAAGTTTAAAAGTTGTGAATGATGCTACAATTAATACAAATCACATCTGGGAAGGATTCCGATATCCAATAAAATGGAATGACCAGTACAAGTATTATACTTAATAAAACAATTGTGACTCAAAAGGACAAATATTGTATGATTCCACTATATGAAATTTCGAGAATAAGCAAATAGATAGAGAGAGAAAGTAGATTAAAGGTTATCAGAGGATGAAGAGAGGAGAAATAGATAGTTATTGCTTAATAGAGTTTGGGTTGATGAAGCGTTTTGAAAAGCAGATGATGTGTATGTTTGCACAGTATGGCCAATATAATGAATGCCATTTAAATACATACTTTAAAACTGTTGAAATGACAAATTCAATGATGTATATTAAATCATAATAATTTTTACATGGTGACAATAGGTAAGCCACTTCTTCCTTGTGTTTGTTGAAAAGTAGCCTACTTTATTTTTAATCAAATTTTTAGCAAAGATTACCTTTCTAAGGATGGGGGAAATCTCTTCTTTCCTGCTCACCTAGAATATAAATAAATCACTAAAAGACGAGGCATTATCGTCTTCCACAACTGTCCTATGAGAGCTCCTGATTTGATAAAAAGTGGACATAGTGGTTCATGCACAGTAATATATACTGTTGCATAGCCCACAGGAAGTCATTAATGACTAGGCAAATTTTTCTCCCAGCTTTTGGATGTGCTAATTGCTGACTGCTCCCTGTTATATTTCTGAGAATTGCCCTCTACTGATAGAACTACCAGGTCAAAGGTCATCTTGTGCCCCTTTCTCAGGGAAAGCACTCTTCTAGGGATTAATTGGGTGCATTTGTATTAACATTTAATCGGTCAATGTTGTGTGTATTTATATAATGTGCTAGTCTGTGTTGACTAAAGAAACAAATCCAGAGACCTCATATGTGTGTAAGAGAGAGCTTTACATCAAAGAACAATTGTACATTGAGAAAACATCCCAGCCCAGTCCAGATCAAATCCATAATTCTGATATAGCCCATATGTTTGATCCTAGTCTATAAATTCCTCTTTATATTCACACAACACATGTAATGATGCTTAATGCAGGAAGCTCACAGGCAGATGGGTAGAAAGTCTTTTGGTTCCAGTGGTGGTGGAAGCATCTCAACACTGGCACAGGTCTCCACGTGGCTTCTCTCATTCTCTGAGTATCTCATCAGCAGGAGAGGGAAGGCAATTGTGTTAGGCAGGGTTGTCTAGAAAAGCAAAACCAGGACACTTATGATTATATATATTTATATCTATATCTATCTATTTGAATATATAATCATGTGTCCTGGTTTTGCTTTTCTATATATATATTGAGAAGCAATATAACAGCTTATTAGTCCACCCAGCACTACAGAGTGCTCAGTTCAACTCACTTTTGTGGAACAGTTAACATACCGAGGTACGCCAACTCACTCAGGTTGATGGTCCCAAGGCAAGTGTGTTAGACAGGGTTCTCTAGAGAAATAAAACCAGATTTCTGATAATTTTATATATATATTTATAAAGATAGATATATATAACACAAGAAATGAACTGTTAAATTATAAACAGATAGATAGATATATAATACAAGAAATGAACAGTTAAATTATAAAGCAGTACAAATGGCTCAGTGCAACTCACTCCCGTGAGAGAGTTGTGAGAAACTGGCAGTCTTTCAAGTCTTGAGGGCTGCCCGGTAGTCCTCTGTAGAGAGAGCTAGGCTATCCCAGCACAGGCAGCAAAACAGCAAAGCAGGTCCCCAGCTGTCAGCCAGGTCACCAACTGTCAGTCCCCAGCTCAAGAGATGTAAATTTCAATCATGTGGTCTTAAAGGGACCTCAACTTACAGCGACACAGTCCACAGGCTAGGCATCCCACATGTAGTGTAGCCTGTAAATTGAGACACAGAACAAGCAAGGCAAGATGCACACTGGTCCCATGATCAAAGGGCGAGAGACAAGAAAGGCGAGGCTCACCGAGCCATTTATCTCTCCACCCTTCAATTAATCTCACTTGTGTTTATCTGCCAGGCTAGCATAATAAACCAACTATCTCAAGAATACAGCAGAGTTTTCCCTCAGGCAAGGCAGGAAAAGTCTGCCTGTAGGGGGTGGGGAAGCAACAGTCAGTAATGTGGGAGTAGTGAAGCAGGCCCCAATGTGGTCTCAAGGTGTATGCACTTCGAAGGGATGTATGCTTGGTGAAGGCAGGTCTCAATGGAGCCTCAGCAATACATGGCAAGGTGACATTATCCATGGGCTGGCTTGGCCACAGTAATATAGCACACAGTTGAGGCAAAGAACTAGCTCAGGCAGCAGAGCATTGGTCTGCTCACCAGGGAGAGAGATTGTGGGTCCCGTCTCAAATGAGCTTTTTATCTTTGCGGTGCCTCCAAATGAGGTCATCAAGCTTTCTGTGACCTGATTGGCAGGTTTAACTTTACCCCTTCACTTGGAATACCCTCAAGTTGATAGGAGATTATGTAACTACTGCATATAGTTTTTTCTTCTACATTGAACTCATATGAACACTGTAAAATGTTTATTAAGAGATTATTGTCAAACTTTGTGTTACATAAGTACCATGTGTTGTTATACCATGTGTTTATACCAGTCCAATGAGTCTAGTGTTATTCTGCATACCTTTCTAATGGGAAAACCGAGCCTAACTGTTTAATGTTTTCAAGTTCAAAATGATCACTGATGTTCTTTAATTGAGTGTAAAACTGTCCTTTCCATAACCAAGGAAATAGATCAGAGTCAATTACTACTCAAGTTGTTGTTAGCTGTTAGGTGCCATCCAGTTGGCCCCAACCCATAGTTATACTATGCACAAAAGAACAAAATACTTCAGGGGTCCTGAGCAATCCTTAAAATCATTCCTATGCCTGAGAACATTGATGCAGCCACTATGTCATTCCATCTTGCCGAGGGACTTCCTCTTTTCCATAGTTGTTCAACTTTACCAAATGTGACGTCCTCTTCCAGGGACTGGTCCCTCCTGACAATATGTCCAAAGTATGTAAGATGAAGTCTTACCACCCTTAGCCCTAAGGAACACTGTGGCCTTACTTCTTCCAATAAAGATTGTTTTGTGTGATCATGAGGTATCGACGAGATCAAGTATAAGGCATTAGAAGACCCCAAACAAACAATCAGATAGATGCAAACAAGTGGGTTATAGTGGAGACCCAAAGCCCATCTGTAGACAATTGGTCATCCCCTCACAGAAGAGTCACAGGAAGGGACAAGCTAGCCAGGGTGCCTTCAGCACCAACGAAACACACAACATCCCTTAGTTCTTTAATGCTCCCCTACCCACCCCATTACCATGACTCCTGTCCGACCTTACAAATCTAGCTAGACCAGAGCGTGTATACTGGTACAGATAAGAGCTCTCAACACACGGAACCCAGAAAAACTTCTCAGGAACAATAAGGGGAATACCATGAGGGTAGGGGGTAGGTAGGGGGAATAAGGGAGAGAAAGGGGAACCGATCGCAATGATCATCGTGATTGTAATATAACCCCCACTCCCTACCCCAGAGGGGAACAAACAACAACAACATGGGTGAAAGGAGACAGCACATGGTGTAAGATATAAAAATAATAATAATTTATAATTTATTAAGGGGTCATGAGGGTGGGAAGGTGGTGGAGGGAGGGAAAAAAGAGGATCTGATACCAAAAGCTCAAGTAGAAAGAAAATGTTTTGAAAATGATGATGGCAACATATGGGCAAATGTGCTTGGTACAATTGATATATAGATTGGTATGAACTGTAAGAGACCAATAAAATGATTTTTTTTTTAAAAAATATAGTTTTGTCCTTTTACCAGCCTAAGGTACTTTTAACATTCTGCTCCAGCACTATAATTCAAATACATCTATTTGTCTTTGGTCCTTGTTTGACTAGAGAAACAAATTCATACATGGAAGTAAGGACTTTATATCAAGAAGTAATTATGCATTAATAAAATATGCCAGCCCAGTTCAGATCAAGTCCATAAGTTTGATATTAGCCCATACATCCCATATTAGTTAATGAATTCCTCTTCAGACTCACGCAGCACTTGCAATGATGCCAAATACAGGATGATCACAGGCTAGTGGGTGGAAAAATCCTGTGGCTCCAATGACACAGTGGATGCATCTCCAGGGCTCTGGCTGCTATCACCATGGCTCCACGTGGCTTGCCAACAGGAAGGCGAAACAGAGAGAGAGAGTTTCCGGAATCCTCATGACAATGCCACGCCCACAAGGAGGGATCTTCAGGCTGTGACCTGATTGACAGGCTAGACTACACCCTCTACGTTCTTTTCTCAAGTTGACATGAAATTGTGTAATTACTACAGTCCTCCTTATTCATTGTAGAACTTTCGCATGTATATGATGCAATGAAGAATACCATGACTTGGGTCAAGCACAATTTACTCCTCAAAATAGCATCCTTGTTCTTCAACACTGTAAAGAGGTCTGGTGGAGCAGATTCAACTAATGCAATGCATTGATCTCTTAACTGCTGCTTCCATGAGCATTGATTGTGGATCCAAGTAAGACAAAAATCCTTGACAACTTCAAACTTTTCTGCATGTATCATGATGTTACCTGGTGCAGTTGAGAGGATTTGGGACTTCCTTACACTGGGTTGCAATCCATACTGAAGGCTACAATCCTTGATCATCATCAGCTAGTGCTTCAATTCCTCAGCACTTTCAGTAAGCCAGTTGTGTCATCTGCCTGCTGAACGTTGTTAGTAAGTCTTCCTCTAACTCTGCTGCTGCATTCTTCTTCATATAATCCAGCTACTCTGATGATTTGCTCAGCATATAGTTTGAACAAGTATGATGATAGGATACAACCCTGATGCATGCTTTTTAAAATTTTTTAATCATATAGTATTCTCCTGTTCTGTTCTCAAAACTGCCTCTTTATTCATGTACAAATTCCAAAAGAGCGCAATGAAGTGCTGTGGAATCCCCATTCTTCTCGAAGTGATCCAGTTTATTATGGTCCACACAGTTAAATGGTTTGGTATAGTCTATGACATAGTCAAAGGCATAGTAAACATCTTTCTAGTACCTGCTTTGACCAAGATCAATCTGACATCAGCAATGATATCCCTTTTTCTAAGTCTTTATTATAAGTGAGTGCTTCTGGTGCTTCTTCAGCTTTCTGAAACATTTCAATGGCTACCCCATCAATTTTGGAGCCTAGTTTTTAGCTAATGCATTCAATAGAGTTTAAATTTCTTCCTTTAGCACCACTGCTTCTTGCTCATATGCTAACTCCTGAAATTCTGGACACTTGACTAGTTCACTTTGTTACGGTGGCTCTGTGTATTCTTTCCATCTTCTCTTGAAGCTTCCTGCATCATTCAATATTTTGCCTATAGAAGCTTTCAAATTTGCAATTCAAGGCTTGAATTTTTTTTCAGTTTCACATATGCTGAGAGTGTTATTCCCTTTTGGTTTTCTAATTCTAGATTCTGGCACATTTGGTTATAATTTTGGCTTTATTTTCTCTAGTTGCCAATAGAACATTTCTATTCAGCTCCTTGACTGCATCCTTTCTTCTGTTTGCTTTAGTTACTATAAATTAATAGCAAGTTTCATTGTTTCTTCTGACACCCACTTTGATCTTTTCTTTCTTTATTGTCTTTTTAATTGCTTTTGTTTCCTCATGAATGATGTTTTCGATATCATCGCAAAAGTCGTTGGTTTTGCAAAATTCTATCATGCGATCGCCAGCTTCATTTCTATCACCAAGTCCATATTTTCCAACTACTGTTCCTTCCTCTTTGTTTCCAACTTTTATATTCCAATCACTAATAATTATCAGTGCATCTTGATTGCATGTTTGATCAAATTTTGACTGAAGTGGTCTATAGACTTCAATGTCTTCATCATTAGCGTTTGTGGTTGGTGCTTAAAGTTGAATAAAAATTATATTGATTGGATTTTGTTGAAGGCAAGGCTGATGGATATAATCCAATCACAGACATCATTGTCCTTCATGGTGGATTTAGCAAGATCCTTTCTGACAATGAATGCCATGCCTTTTGTCTTGATTGTGTTATTCCAGCACAGTAAGTCAGAAGATTTTTTGATTCAAAATGGCCAATAACAGTCCACTTCAGCTCACTAAAGCCTAGGATATCAATCTTCCTGGGTTCCATTTCTTTTTTGACCAGTTACAGTTTTTCTGAATTCAAAGTCCACATTCCAAGTTCCAATCATTAGAAGATTTTTGAAGCTGTTTCTCTTTGCCTTGAGTCGTGTCTCTTCAGCAAATGAAGATTCTGAAGGCTTCTCTCCCACAGGGTTTACCAGATTCATGTAATAATGGTCAACTCCCCTCCAAGAAATCTTCTTTTCAGTGACATTTCAAGTGCCCTAGGACCTGAGTGGCCCATCTACCAGCAGTAACACTTGAAAATGTTCTGCTTCCTTTGTTTAGACTTTCCTTAATTGAAAATGCTACCAGACTATGCATAAGGTTTTCAGTGGCTTCTTCCTCCAAAGTGGGGAGTTGAATCTTTCTTCATTGTCTGTTCTTAGTCTGGAAGCTCAGTTGAAACCTGTTTACTTTGGGTGACCCTGCTGGATTTTGAAATACCAGTGACATATCTTCCAGCATCACAGCAACACACAAGTTACTGTAGTATGACAAACTAACAGACAAGAGTGGATTTCTACTTAGAGTGATACTATATTCATAGTAGTATATTTCTACTCATAGTGATACTATATTCATAATCACCTTTTAAGAAAGAGAAAAACTGCCCCAGTAGGATGCCAATGTATAAATTCTTATAGAAGTACACTGCCACCTCTTGTTTACACTGAGAAGCTGATGGGTGTAAACCATTCAGCTTTTTGGTTTGCAGCCATGTGTTCTATTCTCTGTGCTGTTGTTAGCTGCTGTCACATAGGGATTCTGACACATAGGGACTGTATGTATGTACAACAAAATTAAGCACTCTCCAGTCCTGTACCATCCTTATAATTGTTCCTATGACTGCCCATTGGTGCAGCAACTGTGCCAGTCTAACTTATTGAAAGCCACCCTTTTGTTCACTGATGCTATACTTTAACAAGCGTGATGTTCTCCAGGGACTGGTCCCTCCTAATGACATGGCAAGATTTTATCTCATGTACTGTGGACATCTCTTTTCTAAGGAGGATTCTCCTTGTACTGCTTCCAACACAGATTTGTTTATTCTTCTAAAACTCCTTGGGAAATTTAATATTTACTGCTATGGTGTCCCTATGTGTCAGAAGCAACTCTATGACAGTGGATTTTGTTTTATTAATATCATAACCAAAGGCATCAATTCTACCTTAGTCTGCTTTATTCATTGTCTCACTCTTGCATGCATATAAGGGGATTGGAAATGGCTTGGGTCAGGTACACTTTGATCTTTCAAGGTCATCTTTGGTTTTCAACACTTTAAATAAATCTTGTGTAGCAGATTCACCCAGTGCAAAACACCCTTTGTTTTACTGACTGGTGTTTCCATAAGTGTTGATTGTGGAACCAAGCAAGATGAAATCCTTGATAATAGCAAGCTAATTTCCATTTATTATGATGTTTTCTATTGGTCCAGTGCGATTATTTTTGCTTTATTTACATTTAGCAGTAATCAATACTGCAGTCCTTGATTTTCATCAGCAAGTGCTTTAAGTGTTACTTACTTTCATCAAAGAAGATTGTTTCATATGCATATCAAACTTTACTAACAAACCCCTTCTCATCCTTATGTTGTCATTTTCTTCATACAGTCCAACTTACCCAGTTTATTTACTTTCAGACTATACATTGAATAAAAATGAACTGATATTTGTCATTTTGAATCAGACACTAATATGGTTTATTTTGCTGGAAATAACAGATTCAAAAGAAATAGAATCACATTTTTCATCAAAACAAACATTTCCAGCTTTATCTTGAAGTACTATCTGTGATAGCATGTTATCTATACACATTTAAGGAAGACCAGTTAATAAAACTGTTATTCAAATTTATGCACCAATCATGATGCCAATGATGAAGAAATTGAAGAATTCTAACAATGTCTTCAGTAATAAATTAAACAAGCATGCAATCCAAATACATTAATAATTGGGATATAGAAGTTGGAAATAAGAAGGCAGGATGATCATAGTTGGAAAATATGGCATTGGTGATAGAAATGAAGCTTGGGATTACCTGATAAAAATTTTCAAGACCAACAATATCTTAATTGCAAATACCTTTTTCAACAACATAAATGATGATTATACAGGTGGACCTCAGCAGGTGGAATACACAGGAATAAAATTGACTATATTTTCGTGAAGAGATGATGGAAAAGCTCAATATTACCAGCCAAAATAAGACTACCAATTACTAGGGTGCACATTCAACAATATAGTTACAGCAAATAATAAATATAACCTAACTCTTAGATAAGAATAAAAACACAATAAACAACTATGTGAATCAATTTCATCTTCCTAATATCTAAAAACTAAAATAAATGAAAATTCTAAAGATGCCAAGCAAGAATTGCCATCAGATTTTGATTTGACAGTGGTTTTTTAATTATCATAGAAGATTTTTTAATATAAGTATGAAAAATATGGTAAGGGTTCTAATGGAAAAAGCAGACCATGAAGAAGAACAGAGGGTTACATAAGCAGAAATTGTAAATAAGAAAAGATTGAAAGGAAATACTAGATCTCCCTAATGCTGTCACAGAAATACTGCCTTAGGGTGCATTAGTAGATGAAGAATAGTTGGTGCAACAATCCATTGAGTTTGAAGGTGTAGCAATAGAAACATCCCAGAAGGAATTTATAAAAATCCTAGAGTTGAATAAAAATGAAAGTATGACATATAAAAACTAATGAGCTACAATAATAAAAGTACTCAGAAGGAAGATTTTAGGTGACAATTTATATGAAGACAATCTCAAATTAATCATATAACTAAAACCTAACAAATGATAAAACAACATCTAGATTACCAGATAGAAAATAAAGCCCAAAAAAGTTTAGAATAAATATAAACAGAGACAAAGAAATCAGCAAAATCAGTAGTTATTTGTTTTTAATCAATATGGCACACATCTTATGCTGGGGTGACAAGAAAACTATATTAGAAGATGCAAATAACTGAAATTATAAGTAAGAGTGGGGACATTACTACTTACCCTACAGATATAAAATTGATCATTAGAGACTGTGATGAACGATTGTAAAAACAAAGTATAAGACCTAACTGAACTGGACAAATTCTTAGAAACATACAAACTATCTAAATAGACACAAGAAGAAATAGACAATCTTAAAATATTATATCAAGTAAATAGATTAAGTCTGTAATCAATAACTTCCCAATAAAATCCAGGACCATATGTCTTCACTAGGGACTCTTTAAAAACATTTAAAGAGCTAATATGAATCTTATCCAAACTTATCCGCAATAATACAAGAGGAAGGAATACTATCTTACTCGTTCTGTGATAACAGCATAATTCTGTACTAAAAACAGAGAAAGAAAAAAGTAAGAACAAAAAGCAACATAATTCATGAATATAAATGCAAATATTTTCAGAAAAATGTTAACAAATATGAGAAATAATTACAGATCATAATCAAGTAGGATTTATTCCAGAAATGCAAGATTAGTTAAATATGAAAAAAATCAAAGTTATATATCACATAACAAAAAGAAAAAAAATCTAATCATTTCAATTAATTCTGAAAAGTGGTTTGAAAAGTTCAATGTCCTTTTATGATAACAATATTCAATAAGCTAACAATGGGCAGAATATCACTCAACTGGAAGGACATTTCTGAACACATACACAGTTAACATCACTCTCAATGGTGAAAGATGTAAACCTTGCTTCTTACGATCAAAAAAGACTCACCACGATGTTTGCTTACATCATTATGAGTCAACATTGTACTAGAAATTATAACTAGAGAAACAGGCAAAAAAAAGAAAAAAGATAGATACATGATGATAAATAAAAAGCATCTAAATTAGAAATTTAACTACATTTATTTTCAAATGACATAACCCTGTGCATTTGGTCATTCTATTACACACAACTTTCTCTTTTTCAGCTATTGAGTTTGCAAGGGCCACACAGAACTCACAGACAATATTCATGATTAGAGGGTATATTAAAGAAATGATCAGGCTACAATGCAAGTGAGAAATCCTCAGGATATAGTGGTTCAATCAGGACATGGTACAAAGTTCTCTCAGAGTTGCTCATAAAAGACTGTAGGACAAGCCACTCTGCTAGAAGCATCAGCTGGGAAGCACTCACTCCCAGCTCTGTGGATCAATGAACCTAGATTCTTGAATCAAGTGCTTAGAGGCACCCCACTCTAGTAAGCCTCAACCTGAAGGCACTCAGCTCCAGTTCCATAGGTTAGCAACCCCAGCTCTCCCAATTAAGTGCCCAGAGGCACCTCACTCCACAAACCAGTCTCTTGCCCCAAAACACTGAGATTTACTTGCTGCTGGTACTGCTACTGTTGCTGCTATT
>NW_022103918.1:3294121-3296656 GCF_000313985.2 Echinops telfairi | reverse complement strand
TATTTTAACCAAACAGCATCTGCAACAATTCCTTTTCCAATGCATTCTGCATGCTAGAGCCAAGCCGTTCACATTCCTGGTCTAGGGTGAGAGGAGTTTTTCTTCACTTTTGTAAAGACTGAAAGTACGTGAACATGGATCAAAAGGGACCTCAAATGTGAAATCAGATCTGTCTTGATATCAATGTGCATATACACACACAGGATGAGTCCATCAGGCTTTCCCAGGCTCTGTATTCATGATTTCTCCTGCAGGATTTACATTGCAGTAATACAATATCCAGACTTTTTTTTTTTTTTTTGGGGGGGGGTGTCTTGAAATCAATGTATATATGCACACAGGATGAGTCCATCAGGCTTTCCCAGTCTCTGTATTCGTATGATTTCCTGCAGGATTTACATTGCAGTAATACAATATCCAGACATTTTTTTCAGTCTTTCTGTCCAATTAGTGCATCAGTTTATCCTCTGGGCTTTGTGGAACATCAAAGAAAATGTAATTGGAGTTTCACTGCATAAGAATCTCAGGGTCTAGAGGACGCTCTCCACTCCTGGATCTTGCTGGTAGTGAAATTCCCTCAGAGAGCTCATTTTATACTGAGCAAGATGACCTTCACAATGAATTCTGTTGACAATTATTCACAGATAAATTCTGTAAGTATCTTCCGACACCTTCTTACCCAGACCCTTATAGGAAAAGGTCATTTAGTGGGAGTTACAGAGACATTGGCTAGAAGATAATAGTTCACTGTCCCTGTAATACAACAGCAACAACTCAAGGCCTTTGAGTCAATTTCAATTCATAATTTCTAATGAATCTGTGGGACACTGCTGTGATTCACAGAACCCAGAAACATGAGGGCATATACCCAAGGATGGAGTGGGAGGCAATGCAGTAGATTAGCATCTTGGAAGAGATGGACAACTGGAACTTCTTCAATGTCTAATTCCTTGGAACTTGTTTGACATTGTATTCAAAAGAAATTATTATCTACACAATTGATCTATGTATTGTGATGAATTGTATGAGCCCCAATAAATTGATTAAAAAAAAAAGAAATTATTATCACATAGCCAAGTGCATAACTCACAATACCAACAGATCTTATGCACACACACACACACACACACACACACACACACACACACACGCAGACACACGAAACCTGTTAAGACATAATGTAATGAATCCAGGGGGGGAAAAAAGGGAAAAGTTTCTGATTTGAAAATATACTATAAAGGTATGTTAATCAAAATGGTGTGGTACTGGGAAATGGATAATCATGGAAGAGTTCAGAAATAAGCTCATACATCTATGGTAAATTGAATTTTTACAAGGAAGCCAAATACATTCTTTAACACATGGTACTTGGACAACTGAATCTCTACAACAAAAGAAGAAATATGTCAAAATATGACTTCTCAAATTATTCTGTAAATGCAGTGCAATCTCAATCAAAACCAAGCAAGTTTCTTTGTGACTACTTAAAAACTGACACTAATGTTTATATAGAAAAATCAGCCAACATGATATTGAAAACTATATCCAGAAGACTGACATAACCCAATTTTAACACATTTTATAAACTAGTGAAAGATCATTGTATTGGAAAAGTTTCAGACAAATAAATCAGTGAAATATGATACAGAGCTCAGAAATATGTGCACACCCACACAAAAATCAAGCCAACTGATTTTGAACCAAGGCAATCCAATTGAGAAAGGGTAGTTTCAAAATCATGCTAGAACAAGCAGCTATTCACATGCCAAAATTAATAATAATTGAGACACTTCTCCCTTTCACAACAATTAAGTAAAATTTTATCATAAAAGTAAATATACAATTCAAAACCATAAAATATCTAGAATATAATTTAAGTTACCTTGGGTTAGCAATAAGTTTTAGATAGAATACCAAAAGTACAATCTACAAAAACAAAAATTAAGTTGAACTTCATTAAAACAAAAAACAGTTGCTCGGTTAATGACTGGTTAGGAAATGAAAATTGTAGCCACAGTCAGGTAGAACAATTTTCAAAATACATAGCAGCTAAGGGACTTTAGCTTGTATTCAAAATATACAAGAAATCCTTAAAATTCAACAGTAAAAGAACCTCAATTACAAAATGGGCCAAAAATATGAAAAGATATCCAGCAAAGATGTACAGATCGCAGAAAGAAAAACAAAACAAAAGCACATTAAAAGATGTTTCACAGTGTATGGCATTTGAAAAATCGCAAATTAAAGCAATGTGATATCACTATGCATTCATTGTTTTTGTTAGGTGCCATTCAGTTGGTTCCCACTCATAGAGACCCTTTGTATAACAGAGCAAACCACAGCCTGGTCCTGCGCCATGTTGACAATTGTGTGAGCCTATCAATACAGCCACTGTGTCGGTTCATCTTGTCAAAGCGCTTCTCTTTTGCTGACCAGGCATGAAGGCCTTCTCCATCCAGGGCCGGGTCTCACCTGGCAACCCATCCAAAGTATGTGAGACAAAGTCTCACCATCCTTAACTTTAAGGAGCACTCT
>NW_022103918.1:3291800-3292967 GCF_000313985.2 Echinops telfairi | reverse complement strand
TGTCCCACTATCATGAGCAGTTACCACCAGGGTTTCAGCAATTCCTCTTGGTTACATTACCCTTAATCATGCCTTACCAGGCCTCCCACACCCAACGCACCACCAATTTGGATCATTTGTTGTTCCCTTGTCCCTGGGTTTATTAACCCACTTCCTTTCCCCCCACCTCCCTCTCTCCCATGTCCCCCCAGAAGTGCCTGTCCCATTGTTTTCTTCTCCAGATTGTTCATCCAGCATATCTTATTTAGACAGAGCTGTGGAGATAATAGCATACACAAAAACAAGACAGAACAAAACCAAGCAATAATATACAACAAAACAACAACAAACCAATGACAAAACAAAACACAACAAGAAAGAAAAGCTTTTAGTTAGTTCAAGGATCATTTGTTGGCCTTTAGGAGTGTTTTCCAGTTCAGTCTGTTGGGGCACCACGTTCTGGCCCCAAAGTCCACCTTCAGCATTCCATGGAGACCTCACCAATTCATTCCCTTGCTGTTCTGTTGCAACTCCTTAGTGTTTTGTCTCGGTGTGGCAGGATCAGATCGGTGCAATTCCCACACTGTGTCTCCGGTGTTGTTTAATATTGTGCTGGAGGTTTTAGCTAAGAGCTCAAGGCAAAGAAGAGACATCAAAGGTATTCGACCGGGGAAGGAAGAGGTGAAACTATCGTTATTTGCAGATGATATGATTTTATATTTGGAAAATCCCAAAAGTTCAACAAGGCCAGTATTGGAAGCAATAGAGGAGTTTCGAAGAGTAGCAGGATACAAGATCAACAAGCAGAAGTCTGTCGGACTGTTATACACATCAGATAAGGCCACAGAAGGAGTGATCAAAAAGGTGGTACACTTCACAATAGCCAAAAACAAATTGAAATATCTAGAGATATACCTGACTAAAAGAACAAAAGATCGATCTGGGGAAAACTACAGAACACTATTACAAGAAATTAAGAGCGACTTCAACAAATGGAAGAAAATCCCATGCTCATGGATTGGAAGACTCAATACAGTCAAGATGTCAGTCCTGCCAAAGGCGGTATTAAGTTTAAAGCAATCCCAATACAATTACCCTCATTTTTCTTCAAAAAATGGTTAAACTGATTACCAACTTCATATGGAGAGAGAAGAAGCCCAGAATTAGCAGAGAACTCCTCAAGAAGAA
>NW_022103918.1:3277875-3289287 GCF_000313985.2 Echinops telfairi | reverse complement strand
CATGGACTGCCAAATTGACAAACAAGTCTATCTTGGAAGAAGAATGACCAGAGTGCTCATTTGAAGGAAGAACGGCAAGATTTTGTCTTCCATACTTTGTACATATTGTCAGGAGAGACCAGTCACTGAAGTAGGACAACATGCTTGGTAAAGTAGAGAGGCAACTAAGCAGAAGAAGTCCCTTAATGAGATGGATTGATACAGTAGCTGTAACAATGGTCTCAGGCATAGGAACAATTTTGAGGATGGCCAAGAAATAGGCAGTGTTTCCTTCTGTCACCCACAGGGTTACTATGGGTAGAACCAACTTGATAGAACCTAAGAATGTAACAGTGATAGCCATTCATCACTTGCAACAAATGTACTACACAATATGAGATGTTACTAATAGGGGACATTGTGATAGAGGGACAGAGGGCTTACTCAATAGACTTCCCGTCTATTTTTCTATAAACCAAACACTTAATTTGAAAATAAATTCTTTTCATTTTTAAAAGCACGCAGATTACCTTCTAAAACTTTCTGATCTTTGCATCTGTCTAGCATCATCTTGACCCCAACTGCCACATTCACTTGATTCAAGTTGTTATTTTAGGTCTTTCAATGTATCAAGAGATTGCCTAACAAAATTTCTCCTCATGCCACTTTTTTTCATCTGACTAAAATAATTTGACATCACTATAGATCACTGTTTTCCAAAGAAGTGTTTTTAGAACTCTCTTCCTAGATAAAATCCCCATTTTTTCTAATGACATTTTCCTTTTTTACAAAATTACATCATCATGTAGCATAGTTACATGTTTAACAGATAGCTCTTCTCCTGTAAGCAAATTATTTGTTTACAAATTGTTTTTTATCATTCTCCATCTCTGTCTCTATTATCATGACTGGATTGCAGAAGAAGCTCAGTAAATGTACTAAGTCACAGAAGGATGGAGGACGGATGACAGGAGGAAGTTTGTGAGGGAGAAAGAAGGCAATAAGTAAAGAAAAAAGAAAAGAACAATATTTGACAGGCGAAACAGTCATTAAGTAAATGGATTTTAAGAAACGAATGATGGAAATTTAAATCCAAATGTAACAAATTCCTTAGAAGCTTGCATCTCCTTGTCAACTCCCGAAAATACTGCAGTAATGTTTATGCTCCATTACAGGCTTACTTAAGAGATAGTACGGATTTTATCCTGGACCAACTATCCAAATACGGTGCGTCACAGGAACTTGGTGGTTCCCCAGTGTACATAAAACTCTATGTACACGACACTGTAGTCTATGAAAGGTGCCCTGGTGGCCCTGTAGAATAAGCGTTGGGCTGTTAACTACACGATGGCAGTTCAGAGCCAGCAGCTGCTCTGATGCATAGTCTTAGAAATCCTATACAGGGTCATCATGAGTTAGATGCAACTCAATGGCAGTGGGGTTTGGGTAGTCTACTCAGTGTCGGGTAGCCTTATGAAAAAGATTTGAAACATTGTGAGAAGTACCCAAATGCAACACAGAAACATGTAGTGAATGTATGCTGTTGGGGAAATGGTGCCAACAGACATGCTCCAGGCTGGGTTGTAACACATTTTACACTTGTAATAGCTGCAACATTTTCCAAGCACAATAGAGCAAAACACAATAAAATGAGGTGTATATGCCTATTTATTTGGAATAAGCTACAATATGCTTTGGTGACAAATATTAACCTGAAATTTTATTATCTAGAGATAACAAAAGTTGACAAGATCCTAAATGTAAACTAGTCATGTGCTCTCTTCCCTCTTGATGCCTCTTTTCAATATCTGACATCTGCTTGGCCTCAGCCAGGGATGAGAGAATGTAGAAAATGCTCATCTCTCCTACTCCCTGCAAACCAGCAGTGATTTCACACACAAGATTTTAGTGATCTTCTCAGGGGTGAGATCCAGACCCAAGCTAATTTACAAGGACATATACAAATGTAGGAGAAGTGAAGATTCGTGAACATCACTGTACCTTCAGCAACCCTTTCCAGACTGTTTCCCATCCAGCAACTAGATTAATCCTTCATAAATATAAGTCAATTTACTTTTCTATTGAAATCTTCCCAGAGTATTTAGGATTAAATTCAAACGTATTAATTTGGATTACCAAGAATGTATACAATTTGGCCCTTTGGAACCTGTCTGATCTTATTTGCTACCATTCTCTACCCCCATACTCGGGCAACAGTCAGCCCTGCAATATGGCAACTTTTGAATTAGCCTTTAACACTTGCTTTTGTGGCTTCCCAGGTATTGTTTCCTCAGTACCTTCAGGGGTCTTCCCAAATGTTATCTTCTCAGCAAGCTCTTCCACTGCCTTTTATATAAAAGAAAACCACTTTCACTATCCCTTAACTCTGCACTTTCTTCTTTATAGATTTCTATTCACTAGATATATTTATGTGGTTTTTTTTTTCTCCCACTCCAAGAATGTAAACACCTTGAGACAGGGGCTATCTTTTTATTCACTGCCTACTTTCATTGACTAGAGCAAATCCTGAGTACTGAATGAATGTTGTTGAATAAATGTATAATAAAATGAATTTAACTAGTAAAACATAAAAATAGCTAGGGAGACTAAGGACTATTTCCCATCATCACGAAGCTCAAATTCTAGTGCAAGAGAAAAGTAACTATTCAGCGTATGATGAATGCCAGGCCACAGGCATGCACCCAATTCTACCTAAAACCATAGAGCAAATGAGGGCTTCCTCTGAGCATTGAATAATTGAAACTAATCATGGAGAGAGGGCATTTCATAAGTAGAAATACAACATTCAGACGCCAAGTGGAAAGAAAAAGCACGGCACATTTGCAAAACTTCAAGAAGTTTGGTAAAGAAGCATATAATTCCAGGCAGGAATAAGAAGCAGATCATGACGGGCCTTGATTAACTTAGAGTTCTGATTTTATCATTGTCATCTTTCAAATAAATAAGTGACATACTCAGATTTACATTTTAGAAAGGCCATTGGCTACAGCATAAAGAACAAATTAGAAATGAAAAAGCAAGATTAAAGAAAGGGAAACTTTTGATGTATAGTCAAATGGAATAATCAGTAATCAAGTGGACAAATACTGATTGCTTAAGCTTAAAGAATGACAGGATGGTCAGAATAATGAATGGAATTGAGAATTGTGCCAGATAGAAAATTAATAGGTCAAGGTAATTGATTTGATGTAGAGTATGAAGAAGGAATCCAGGATGACATCCAACTGGCTGGTGTTAGCAAGAGATAAATCATGGCAGCACACACTATCTTTATTGGCAGAGTTCAGATATGAAAGAGGCAGGGGTTTTAGTAAATGGAAGAGTCACAAAGGATCCTTAAAATTTTGATGATACTAAATCTGAGATAGACTATCTAGAGATAATATTCCATAAATATATACATGATAACAGTCCATTTTGAATTTCAGAGGAATGATCATTGGGAATCATGTGAGTAGGTTTTGCATATTATTGCAAACCATTTTTTTTCATTATTGAAAAGACTAGCACTTCATCTATTTAGAGTGTACATTTGAAAAAAGGTTGCTTGAGTGTAATCATAGTTTAAGAATGACTTAATTTTTCACCACCACCACCCCTTTTTTTGCAGAAAACTAGATGATTTTTGTGGCTTCCTTAGATTTTCTTATTTTGCTTCTTTGCATGTGTCATCTGTTCTTATTCATGTGGATTACCAGAGCATCAAAAGTTTAGAAGACTAAGTTTCTTTATTTAAAGGTCTTAGCTTAGAAATCTCTCCAATCTTGGGTTGGGTATGTAGATGGCATCAAATAACACACAAAGTAAAGTAATCACAACAGACCTGGCCATTCAGTAAGGCTGCTTCCGCTAAGATAGTGGGTCCTGCATAGCAGATTTGGCATTGGTAATCAACATCATGCCAGCAACCAAAACAAACAGGTTGATTGGACAGTAGTCCAGCCATTGCCCTGGTTTAATGGCTTGGCAAACTATCAATTGTGCCTTTATTCAAAGCTCCATATGACATTCTTTTAATCAAGAAAAGGTGATTGAAATTTGCCTTACTTGAACAAAATTTTCAGCATATCAGTAATGGGATAAGAGGTGTTTTGATGGATAACATTGATATAGCATTTGGACATGTCGGCACAGATGGTTTTGGAACTATCAACTTCAAACTCTTCATTTGTAATTTGAAATTTCCACTGCACATCATCAATTTGCCACCTAGCACCATAGTGGTGATTAAAAGGCCATTGTTCTTGGGGGGAAAAAAGTACAAAAAATAAAAGTAAAAGTCCACAAGGGCAAAAGATATTTTTCTGCTTAGCATGATTGAACTATGGAATGACAGGATATCTGCCATTAACTCCTATTAAGTGGTTTTGAAAATAAATAAATATACCTAATAATATTTTTCTGAAGACTTTTTCAATAGAACAAGTGATGTCTTGGGGGGGTAACTGTTTTAACAGAAAGCAGCTGCTATAATGCTGCTTCATTACAGACCCAGTGGAGCAGAAGCAATTCATCCATTTTGCCTTTTTCTTCATTGATGGTATCAATGGAGCGTTAATGGAATTCTTATAGTCTACTGATACAGTATAAATTTAGCCTGAATAAATCATATATTGGCTGTATTATAATGCTCTTTTTTAAGGTAGTGAAGGACATCACTGGCTTATTTTCCTTAACATGAAAAAGTTACACAGAGGATATAGCTTCCGATATATAACAAATGAGTAGCTAATGTAGATTTTTGTTTTCTTTTTATTCTATTATCATTAGGTGAATAGATACAATTTAAGTCTAAACTAAAACTCTCAAACAGGCTTATTTCACTGAAATGACAAGCAGCTTCTTCTGGTTAACAAGCTCAAGGTATCTTTATTGTTGTTTCTTTATTGAATTCACTTATTTAATTTACCTTAAAGAGAAAAAGTTTAATTTCTGTTAGATCTTTTATTTTGGTAATAGAATATTTTTTCACTTTGGGCACCACAATTATGTAAATTACTTATCATTAACTTTTTTATTATTTTTTTCCCTCATGTCCAAACTATAATCCTGGGGTCATCCATTTATAGAAGAGCTTGGGGGCTAGACCAGGACCCAGATGTTCCAAGTGGATTTGCAAATGGCAATGTGCTGCTTGTTGGATCTCTCTGCAAATCTATTTGCACATGCAAATCCTCTTTCCAAACAGATCAGAGGAGTTTTTTTAGGTCCAACAAAAACCTTGAGCAAAGCAAAATGCTGATGGAATGTACGTGTGGTACTTCTCTGGATTTCTATGCACATGCTTTTGCATCTTCCTACTGAACTTTGAAAGCTTGCTAGAAGACACTTATTTCTAAGGGGGATCTCACTTCATCTTAGTGCAATGTAAGGGACAGGCAGAACCTGTGACTAATCTCAACACTGCACTTCCTCTGTGCATTAAGTAACTCCCAGCACACTCGATGTTTGTACCTCTATGTACTGATCTATCTAGGAAGACGGTTTCTGTTTGTACACAACTATCTACACTAATTCTCTTGCCTGTTTTTTCTCTGCAACATACCTCCCTCATGTAAATCAATGTCTTTGGGTGCTATGGCCATAAGTACAGTTTTCCGCAATGTCTATGGAGACCAGTAAATTATGTGAAGTGGATTTACTACCCTCTGATGATAATAGCAGGAGCAAAAACGTTCACAGCACTGTTCCTTTATATTAACCCATTTACTTTTCATGCACAGTCGTCCCCCTCCCCTTCCCAGTTATACTGTGAGGCTAAGTGAAGGGGATACAATGTACAATGGAGTGGTACCTGGGAGAATAGATTCCATCACCTTCTCCCCTTACCATTTCACCATTGCTTATTCAAGCCTAGTCGGCTTCCATAGCCTCCTAATAAATATCTGCCCCCTCCACACTTACCTTCCACACTTCAACTAAAACAACCTATCTGAGCTACATATCTAGCCTTCCTTTCACTTCAATGATATTCTACCTCCTACGGGATGAAGACCACAATATTTAGGTTGGAATAAAAAGTGGACTGTGCCCTGATCCCATTTACTTCTTTAGTTTCTTCTCTCACTATAGTTCTCCCTAGAAACTAAATTAATATGAACTCAAAGATTACTTGCAATGTTATTTCATGCCCATTTAAAGCATGGTGATATGAGATGTACAAATTTGTCTGCAATGTCTTTGATCTTTTCACCATGCATCCTGTCATCCCCCACTAAAACATCAGGTTAGCTCCAATCACTCTTCAAGAGACAGACCATGGGTCACATCTCTTATGTTCTTCCCTGATGCTTTCACCATACTAAGATTGTAATAGCTGGATCTACTCTAAGTTCCTCTTTTCCCTGGACAAGTGATGAAATTATCCACTTAGAGATTTGCCTTCTTCTTTGTTATGTGAGATCCCTAAGGAAAGTGACTATTTATTCTTTGTTTCCACAGGACTCTGTATTTTCCAAAGCAATTTTTTAAATATATTACTTTCCTAGGACTGTCATAACAAATTACCACAGGCCTGATGGCCTAGAACAGCACAAATTTACTGTCTCACAATACAAAGGTAAGAAGTTCAAAATCAAGGTATTGACAGGTCTGCACTTCTCTGGAGGCCTTCTCTGGTTTATCCTTTCTTGCCTCTTTCAGTTTTTCGTGGCTTCAGACGTTCCTTTGCTTGGGAATTCCAACTTCTGCTTCTGTTAAAATAAGACATGTCTGTGTGTCAAATACCCTTCTGCCTTCCCCTTGAAAGAGTATGTGTCACTGGATTTGGGGTCCACTTGACTGATTCAAGATAATAAATCTCAAGATTCTTATTTAATCACTTCTTCAAATACTTTTTCCCCCACAAAAAATATGTTCACTCCTACAAGCTCTGAGCATCCACATATTTGTAGGTACCACCTATCAATCTACTAGAGTTCATCTTTTGACACCCCCCCCCATCTATATTCATCCCCCATGCAAAACACAATCACCCCATCTCAATATCTCTAACAATGTAACCCATGGCAGCCTGAAAATCTGAAAGCATTCCTTCATGTTGTGCTGTCCCTGTACGCTAGCAGCGTTTTTGCCAGTATAGCAATCTCAAAAGTCTTGTAGGTCTCCTGGGTATGTTACATGTATCTCTTTCATTAGATAACTTGTTACGTTTTATCTATATGAATAACCTTATCTCTATTCCTTGTTTTTGTTCCATAAACCAGACCCCTTCAGCAAAAGTTTATCCACTGCACCCTTGACACTCTTCAGAGTATGCCTTCCAACATTTCAAAGGTGAGTTTTGGCATCCCTTGAGACCTGAAAAGACTATGGACCTCCTAAATCATCAAGTAGTGGTTCCTTTTTGCTTCACAGTTCCCTCCTCAATTTTTCTCTTTCCCCTCAAATTTTACCAGAAGCAGTGCGAGAAAATCAAGCCACGTCTTTTATACTTTCCTTGGAAATCTTTGCAGCTAAATTTTCAAGTCCAGTCTCTACAAGTTCAGCTTTCTACATAACTGTAGGTACAATTAGACCAAGATACGGTTACTATATAAGAAAGATCATCTTTATAATAAGGATCATCCTATTTTAATAACATTCCTAATTTCTTCTGAGAATTTTACTCAAGTTACCTTTGGCGCTCAGATTTCTACCTACAATCCCTTCAAAGCAATCTGGAAATCTAAATTATCTTTCTTCTTCTTCTTCTCTCTCCTTCCCCTTCTTCTCTTCTGATGCTTTTGAACATTCTTCTAACCTGTTACATTACTGAATCCAACAGCTACTCCTTCACTCTAAGGTGTTTGTTATCATAACCACCTATTTACTGGTACCCAAATCTGCACGCATTTCCTAGAACTGTCATAACTTACTACAAACTGGTGGACTGAAACAACTTTTTATTTTCTTTACTAGTTTTAGAAAATTCAAACTCAAAGTTCAAAATCAAAGAATCATATTCCATCCTTGTTTCTTTTGGCTTCTAGTGGCTTCAGGCAAGTCCTCAGCTTCGGGCTGCATGACTTTCTTTTCATGCATTTCTTTCACGACTTTCACAGTCTTATTGTTGCCTGAAATTCCCTTCCCTTTTTCTCTTATAAGGACATCTGTTTTGAACTTTAGGGCTCATTCAGGTAATGGAAGATAATCTCTTCTCAGGATCCATAAATCAATGATATCTTCTGTGGCCCTTCTTCCAAACAAGATCACATTTAGGAGTTCATGGAGTGGGGTAACTCATTATTGGAGGCTACCATGTAACCCACTTCAACTCTCAGAAGATGCTTATTGAGATAAACTGAATCCCCACACATACGCACACACAAATTTATGTTTAATAAGTTCTCAGTGAAGTGTGGCTTTGTCCAAGAACACTGAATTTGGGGTAAACAATTATGAGAACTATAGCTAAAGGGAAATAATTTTTTTTAAAACATTAATTGAAGTAAGGATACTATTGTTATACTGGTGCCATTTTTAAAAGCCAGAGACAAACATTGACCGAAAGCCTTAAATTTCACTTCTCATTTATCAAATCCCCACATGAAATTCATTCAGTCATCTATTAAGAATTTTACTGATCCTAAATTGGATCAGCTATAAATAATATAGGATTTATTGTATTAATAACGAATGAGTTTAGTTAACTTATTGATAGATATAATATTTAGATTTTAATCATTCCTTATTCATTCCTCTTGCTGGCTCATAGTACAAGTGTGCAGACCAAATATTATCATATTTTCTATATTTGTAAACAGCTCCCATTCCCCAGAAAATACCTTATTATCCAATAAACACATGTGAAATCAAAACGTTCATAAGGGATGGATTGTCATTTTATAAAACAGAAATAGTTCTCCAATATTTATTGTAGTATCCTTTCAACAATTAGGAAGACATTTCTAATGAATGGCAGAAATATTATTGAAAAATATTTAGTTTCTGAAACAAAGTTCAAATAACTGATATTTTTATCTTATATTATTAAACTTAATTTAATATCAATTAAAAGTATGCTACTTACTAAACTGTAAATCCCAGAGTGCAAAAATATGACTCCATCCAAGTCTGCTTGATCAAGGTTGCAGCTTTTATAAAAAAATAATAGGGAAGACATAATACTTTAAAATGCAGCACCTCAAAATAATGACTGTATTTCTCAGTACAAAGAGAAATGCATTTCTCCACCTCAGCCCCAGAGTACTATGTGTTTGAAAACAAAAGGTCAGGAACTAAGTACTTCAGTGACACCTTTACCTTAAGGATCAGAATTGGAGTTATACTTGAGGTCTTAGGTGAAATGAGTTTGACGGATTAGGTTTGGTTACTGGCTGTCAGTACACTACATAAAAAACACTGCACATACAGAGCTTAGTGAAACGAGCTGTTCTCTGCACAGGAAAATTCCTTGATAGAGTTAGCATGAAGACAAATGAACTGTTATCCCCTAAGAAAGGTGTCCCTTTAGGTTAGGTTTGAGGTTAGCTCTACCAAACAGTAAGAGCACTTGACTTCCCATAGCCAACAGACTCATTACCTTTGTAAATATTGAGGCTTAGCTTTGAATGCAAGGGTTCTTCTTTGAGTTTCTATAAAGTGCTTGTAACAAACCAATTACCAAAACAATGAAGAAATTAAAATGAGAAAAGACATAGATTGGGTAAGCAAATTGTCTTTATTTCTTATCATCAAAGGAAGTTGTTTAAACTTTCCCTTTAATTCATACAAATTTAACAATACTTCCCATTTGTCCTAAGCATTAAATATACATATATAATTCATCATGACAAGAATCCTGTACGATATTATTTTTCTTTTCACTCATAAGAACATTGGAGTTCCAAAAAGTGAATTCCAAGACAGAATAGTCAGTATTAAAAAATGTATTTGTAAGTAGCTGTGACTAGTTGTTTGTGTTTTTAAAACAAGTCATTTTCATTCACAATTACTTATTGAAAGCCCACTCATTTCACTTCTATGTTTCCTACATGTCCATTTTACATTATTGTCTTTCTCTCCTCACAGTCACTTTACTCACATAGTCAAATACTAATAAACATGATTGATGTTTTTTGCATTAAAATACTTACTATTTATTTTCTTTATATAACGTTTTATACTTTTTCACTTACAATATCTGGGTATGTTTTTTATATGACTATGTAATTCTTTTCAACTTTATCTTAATGGCTACAAGTAATCTCATCATATGAAAGCATAATAATTTATTCCAACAATATTTCCTTAAAAATTTATTTTGTTTGTTTTTGTTCTGTTTTTTTAAATCATTTTATTAGGCGCTCATACAACTCTTATCACAATCCATACATACATCAATTATGTAAAGCACATTTGTACATTCATTGCCCTCATAATTCTCAAAACATTTGCTCCCCACCTAAGCCCCTGGCATCAGCTCCTCATTTTTTCCCTCACTCCCTGCACCCCCCTCCCTCATGAACCCTTGATAATTTATAAATTATTATTTTGTCATATCTTGCACTGTCCAACATCTCCCTTCACCTACTTTTCTGTCTCATCCATGATATCTACACTAAAAATTAGGTAAATCACTAAAATCCCCTCTTGTTCATATCATACTCTTCACAGAAATTGATCTTTTTTCCTGGATACTCTCCAGTGATCTGCTAAGTTTATAATTACACATTAATAAGTATAATGTAGATTTGCCACAAATATCATATACCTGCTCCATTTTCCTGTTTCCCATCTCTTGTATTCTCAGCCACTCACTCAGCCTCACTCACTCTCTATGTCCTGTGGTAAAACTAGCTGTGCACCCTGCACCGGTCTGATGCACTGAAGTGTTGAAGTCTTTTCCTTTGCCCCGTCAAACGACAGAAATAATCAGCTTCATGTTCAAGGATTCTAAATCTTCCTACCATTGTCAAACATAACCAAGCTTTGAATCTTCTATCGAAAGCTTCCAAAAATAAAGATTCAATGATATAATTCCCAAGATGTGGAGACTTGATTTTCTACAGAGATAACTTTGTCAATGGAGAAAATAAGATAAGGGAGAACTGAAGAAATAGTTGTAAACATTTTTTCTCATGTTCTACTCTGAGGTACGTTACCATTCATGGTCCACATGGTGAACATGTCTATTTCATGGAGAGACTCCTTCCAAGAAATCACAATGTCCCTTGTAGTTTCTCATGAAGTGATAACCACTGGCTCTTTTTTTCCCCATTTTTAAAAAAATCACTTTATTGGGGGCTTAGCAATTCTTATCACAATCCACACATACATACATTGTGTCAAGCACATTTGTACGTTTGTTGCCATCATTACTCTCAAAACATTTGCTTTCCACTTGAGCCCTTGATATCAGTTCCTCATATCCACCCTCCATCCCCGCTGCCCCCTCCCTCATGAACCATTTATAATTTATAAATTATTATT
>NW_022103918.1:3267627-3277053 GCF_000313985.2 Echinops telfairi | reverse complement strand
AAAAAAGGAAAACAGCACAAGCCTAAATTGTACATTTGAAATAATCAAGTAAAATGAAATGCTCCTATGGCACATGTTACCATTATAAAGAAGGAAAGGGTGAAAAACATGATAAACATAATGTAACAGAATTACACATGCAAAACAGTTCAAATGGCAAATATTTTTCTACTTTTGCATTTAACATATCTCATGAAACCTCCAGTGCCTCACTTTTGAATCTTACTCTCAGCTGATGGTTCTGCTTCCTATATAAAGTGATGCATAGAAGTCACCTGAGGAGAATGGCCACACACTTCTACCATCATGTCTCTCAGCTTCGAAAAACAGTCTCCCCTAGATTATCTCAGACAGAGATAAATGACCTCAACAAACAAATAACGAAAGAAGAAATAGATACCGTAATTAAAAATCTACAAACAAAAAAAGCCCCAGGGCCAGATGGCTACGCAGCAGAGTTTTACCAAGCATTCAGGGAAGAGCTGACACCGATCCTCCACAAAGTATTCCATAACATAGAAGAGGATGGCACACTCCCAAACTCATTTTATGAACCTAGCATTACTTTGATCCCAAACAGGGCAAAGACCCCACAGGCATAGAGAATTACAGACCAATATCTCTAATGAACATAGATGCAAAAATCTTTAACAAAATATTTGCCAATCGAATACAAAAGTATATAAAACATATCATCCACCACGACCAGGTAGGATTCATCCCAGGGATGCAGGGGTGGTTTAACATCCGAAAATCCATCAATATGATACACCACATCAAGGAGAAACAGGATAAAAACCATATGATAATATCCATAGATGCAGAAAAAGCATTTTACAATATCTAACACCCATTCCTAATCAAGACACTCATGAAGATAGGATTGGAAGGTAAGTTCCTCAAGCTGATACAAACCATCTATGAAAGGCCAATGGCCAACCTCATAGTCAATGGAAAAAAGATAAAAACAATCCCACTGAAAAAGGGTACAAGACAAGGATGCCCCCTGTTCCCACTTCTATTCAATATTGTTTGGGAGGTTCTGGCTAACAACATAAGACAGTGGAAGGACATCAAAGGGACCCAAATGGGAGAGGATAAGAATTGTATGAGCCCCCAATAAAATGATTTTTTTTTATTGTAATCCATACTGAAGGCTGCAATCCTTGAACTTCATCAACAAGTGTGTCAAATCTTCTTCACTTTCAGCAAGTAAGGTTGTGTCATCTACATATCACAGGTAGCTAATAAGCCTTCCTCCAATCCTGATGGTGCATTATTGTCCATTAATCTGGCTTTTCTGACAATTTCTTCAACATTCAGATTTAATAATATAGTGAGAGGATACTAGCCTGTTGCACATCTTTCCTGATTATAAACTATGTAGTATTACCTTGTTCTGTTTGCACAACTGCCTCTTGATCTATGTACAGTTTCCACATGAGCACAATGAGGTGCCTGGGAATTCCCATTCTTCTCAAGGAGGTCCATAATTTGTTATGTTCTAAAAAAATCAAAAGCCTTTGAATAGTCAATAAAACACAAGTAAACAACTGTCTGGTATTCTTTGCTTTCTGCCTAATCCATGTTATAGCAGCAATGATATACTTAGTTCCATGTTCTCTTCTGAATCCAGCAGCTGAATACTGGGACCTCCTCATCAACGAACTGATGCAACTGGTGTTGGATGATCTTCAGCAAAATTTTACTAGCATGTGATATTGATGATATTGTTCTATAATTTGCACATTCTGTTGAGTCACCTTTCTTTGGAATGTGTACAACTATGGATCTCTTCCTGTCAGTGGACCATGATTCATAGCAAATTGTATCATTTTTTGAATCAAAATGGATGGCCAATACTAGTCCATTTTAGCACATTAATGCCTAGGATATCTATCTTTATGAGTTCCATTTAATATTTAACCATGTTCATTTTCCCTAAATTCATACTTCGCACATTCCAAGTTCTTTTCCTTAGCAGAGTTTTCAACTGGTTTTCCATAACTTGAGTAGTGCCCATCAGAAAATGAAGAGCCCAAAGGCTGCACTACCACAGGCTTCACCCGACTCATGTCACCATGGTCAACTCCACTCCAAGAAATCAAGACCTCTTCAGTCACATTTTGAGTGCCCTCAGACCTGAGAGGCCCATCCTCCACCAAGATTTCAGACAATGTTCTGCTTCCATTCCTTAGGCCTGCAGTATCTGACAGTATTTCAAAAGTTTTCACTGGCTGCTTCCTCCAAAGTGAACATTGATGTCTTGGTTTTTGTCTGTTCTTAGTCTGGAAGCTTCCCTGAAACCTGTAACTTTGGGTGACCCTGTTAACATTTGAAATACCAGTAACATCACTTCCAGCATCATAGCCACACACAAGCCACCCCAGCAGGACAACCAACAGACGAGTGGTGGTGATAAGTACTACCATCATAATAATAGGGGAGAGGGAAGAAATCTCTAAATCAGTAATCGATGCCATTGCTTGAAGGAAGCTAGAAACCCAGTCCAAATAAAAATAAGAATGAAATTATTAATAGAAGAAGCAGTTGCTACAAGTAGAAAAAGCATTGACAAGTCTATAGGAGATCTGAAGAACACAGTGACAGTTAAACCAAGTGACCTTGAACATAAAAATGACACACACGTTATTTTCAGGTGCAAATGGGACATTTACTAAAAGTACAATGATCAGGCATAATGCAAACCCATATTGATATTAAGGCAGATATCAATAACAGAAAGACAAAATACACCTTGAAGACTTAATGATCTAATAGAGATGGCTGAAGCTTTGAGAATTTGGCTTGTAAAACCTCTCAATCCTGGAACTCCACCCATCCTCAGGAATCAATTTTGAGTCAAACAATAGACAGGACTAAAACGTAAATAATAACCCAGGGAGGAAGGTATGAAATCCCAGTACAATCCAACATAGGAGAACAAAAAGGCGGTATTTTCCCAAAGACAAAGCTCATGAGGCAGGAAGAGACAGGAAAAGAAACAACAGAAATGAAAAACCCAGAAGGAAGTGGGAAATTACATTGAGGAGATTACCACCAATTTCACAAAACAAAATGTTTATACATTTTTATGGAAAAAAATATGATTTGTAAATTTTTATACAAACTATAATATAAAGGTTTTTTAATATATTGAAATGATTCTATTCACTCATTGATAATCTATGGAAATTTTGATAGCTTTCTACTGCAGCAAAAACAGTGACACTTATATGGGCATACAAACATAGAAGCTAATATCAAAAGAAAATGGCTCTCACAGTTATGGGCGACACTAAATCCAGCTGATGTCAGGTCCATGGGTCAGATCTTAAGCTGGAGGCTTCTTGTACAATGAAGTTTCTAGGCTGAAGACTGGGGGGAAGGGTGGGGCAGGGGGGGCGGGGAGGGGAGGAATCAGAAGTTGGTAGATATCAGTATATCAGGTCTGTGGCTGGCAGAATCCAAGCAATACAAGGTAAGCAGGCTCTGACAGCTCCCAGGGTTATTAAGCAATATGGAAAGATGTTAGCTCAGAAACCTCAGATTGAAGTGATGGATGCAGGCTCCAGAACAGCAAGAAGACGGAAACTCTCTTGACGGACAGGAACTAACACTTCACTAAAAATGACATCAAAATGACTAATAAACATGAGGCAAAATGTTCACAATCATAACCATCTGGGAGATGCAAACCCAAACAATAATGAGATATCACCTTACATGTACAATGAAACCCAATTTTTAAAAAAAGAAACAACAAATGCTGATTAGGCTTGGAGAGATTAGAATTCTCAAACCGAGCTGGTCATTCTGTGAATATGTGCAACCGATTCTAAAGAGTTATGTGTTGCTATGTCAAGCAACTGGGAATAGAAATTCCATAAGATTCAGCAATACCCCTGCTGGATGTATACCCTAAAGATTTAATAGCCATAACATAAACCAACACATCACAGCACTGTTCACAAATGCAAAAAGTTGAAAACAGCATAAAAGCTTATCAGTAGAAGAAGGCATAAAGAAACTTTGATGCATACACATAATGCAATACTGCCTATCACTCAAAAGCAACAGTGAAACCACACAAAAATTCAATATGGATAGTCCTGAAAGATATTATGCTGAACGAAGTATGTCAATCACAAAAGGAAAACTATAGTATGACACCATTACTATGACAAAGATTGGCATACCAATGGGAACAGACTTTGAAGGCTCCCAAGGGAATGAGGGCAAGGGTAGGAAGATAAACCAATGAGCTGCAAGATTGTCAGCTATAGACTTGAGTACAAAAGAGGGCAGAGGTCCATAGAGGAAAAAGAGAAAGCAGGGGCAGGCATGGTGACCTGGGCGAGGGGATGTGGGGTGGGGATAGAATATAGAGGTTGAGGTTGATAAATAGTTTTAACTGTTGAATGCAGAGTTGATAGTCTGAAATGTGAATGTGCCACCTTATTAATGACAACAACAACAAAGAAATGAAAATAAAAAGGCTATAGTTGAAATTGAAAAAGAAAAGAAATAAGCTGTGAATTAAAAACTCATTTAGGTACTTTTTCCCACTAGTAATGTTCACCTAAAAGCATTAGCTAAAAAGAAGGCTCCAAAAGTTGATGGAATACCAATTTAAATGTTTGCTTCAACAAACTAGTTAGTACAGGACTGGAAGCACTTATTGAACCAGTCCAAAAAATTTAGATGACAGCAACCTGGCCATCCACTCAATCTCTAGTTTTATCCATTCCAAAGAAAAGTAATTAAACAGAAGGTAAAAATTATCCAATAATAGTATTAATATCACATCCAAGTACAATTTTGCTGAAGATCATTCAAAAATAAGTGTAGTATTGCCTTGATATCGAGCTGCCAGAAATGCATGCAGGTTTTATAAGAGAACATGGCACTAGGGATATCATTGTTCATGGCAGGCACATCTTGCCTGAAAGCAGAGAGTACCAAGTTGTTTACTTGTATTTTACTGGCCATGCAAAAGCACTCCACTGTGTGACTCACAAGCTACAGATAATATTTCAAAGAATAAGATTTCTCAAAGGCTTAACTATACTCTTGTGGAACCTGTACATTGAACAAGAGACATTTATTTAAAAGAACAAGGAGACAAAAGCATAAGCAGTAAAGGAAATATGACTACGGTGAACTACATCAATATTTAAAGCTTTCTTCTCAAAGGACACTATCAGAAATGTGAAAAGATAAATTAAAAATGGGAAAATATATTTTCAAATTATAATTCTGTCAAATATTTTTTTCAGAATGCATAAAGAATGTATAAAACTCAATGATAAAAAGGCAAAAATCCCAATTTAAAAGTAGGCATAACAATGTGTGTAGAAATTACTTATGTGGACCTGAATTGTAAAGTTGAACTGAAGCAATAAAATATTATACATAAATGAAATAACAGAAGTTATTTTTGTTTTTTGGTGGGTTTTTTGTGTGTTTTTTTTTTAAGAAACTGCTGCATGGTTTTAACTCAGGAAAAGTGTGCATCAAAGTTATTGTTGTTTTTTCCACCTTGCTTCTTTAATCGACATACTAAGAAAACAATTTGAGAAGCTCGGGTATATACAGAAGTGTATCAGGTTTGTAGAAAGGCCCATGAACAACATGTAATATGCATTTGACACAGTTGAAAGCCAGGAGAACTTGATGTACTTACTAATGAAGATAAAAGTCTTCAGTATGGATTGTAACTCATTATAAAAAATTTTTTAAATCCTCGTAACTGGACCATAGACGACAATTTGTTATAAATGAAGAAAAGATTGAAGTTGTCAATGATTTAATTATATTTGGATTCACAATAAATGCAGATTGAAGCAGAAGTCACGAAACCAAAGGATGTATTGCACTGGGCAAATCTGCTACACATGACTTATTTAAAGTGTTAATGAGCAGAGATAACACTTTGAGGATTGAAGTACTCCCTTTCCCCAACTGAAGTAGAGGTATTTTTCAATTGCTTCATATACATATAAAGGCTGAACAACGAATAAAGATATTTGCAGAAGAATTGATGCATTTGAATTATGGTGTTGGTGAAGAATACTGATAGTCTCCTGAAATTCCAGGAGAACAGATGAATATCTAGGATGAAATACAAGCGAGGATAAGGAGACTTTATCTCACATATTTTAGGTTTGTTATCAGAAGCCACCAGTCCCTGTACCTGCAAAAATCTGAAAAATCCTATATAGAGTTGATATAAGTCAGAATTAACTTGGTGGCAGTGTTGTTGTTGTTGTTGTTGTTTTCTGGTTTGTAGAACATCCAGGTGCCTAGGTGGTGCCATGATTAAAATGTTAGTCTTCTAATCAAAGGGTTGGTTTGATCCTACCAGTAGGCCCTGGTGAAATATGTGGAACTCTGTACCTTTAATGATTTGTAGCACTGGAAATGCCCAAAGGCAGTGTGTGTGGAGGGCGTTTATTGTATATTCAGTCTACCACGGCTGTTCTTTAGTAGTGGCTTCTCTTATTCCTACACGATGGGTTATTTTATCATTTCCCGTTTGGCCTCTCAACTTTTCCATGCTGGTGTAAAAAAATAAATGGTTTCACATTTCTTGTATGTTGAAATAATTAAAGTGATTTCTGATTTCCTGGAAAGGCATCACACAAAGAAAGGCCATTGATTAAACATTGCTTTATGTGCAAACAGAAGGACTGTTTTTTTTCCCTCCGCCCATATTGTATTAGTCTCTTTATTCTTATTTAACCTCTTCCATTTGTAGATGATTAAATGTGTAAGGATCCACTTCAAAGCTGGCACTGCTAGGAACATGGCCACTCCCTTTCTTTAAACTCACAATGAGGGCTGGATTCTTGTGTTATATTCCTTTCCCAGGAATATAACAGAGATCCGTCTGAAGGAAGCCTCATCCTTTACGGAGCTGTAGTGGTTTACAACATGACTCTAGCTTATCTAGGAATACTACAGGGTGATTTAGTTGACTTATATTCAACAAAGTTATTCTCAAGTAAGTTTAAATATATTTTATTTTTAGACAACCTGCATGTTTTTCTTTTTAAAAAAAGAAAGAAAAACAAACTGCCTCCACTCAAAATAAATCAAGTTCAAAAGTAAAGGAAGAAGAGGAGCTTCAAGATAATACCAGGTAAGCAGTCCATATGGGGAGTTCCGGTGAGTCTTATGTCTAGGAGGTCAAGTGAGAGTGTTCTGGTGAGTAGAAAGATCCTCACTAAGATCTGGGCGGGGACCTCCATGTCCAGAAGGTGGCCCTGACCTGCATCTGCTTTGTTCCAAGCCCCAGAGATCTGGATCCATATACCAGGGATTTCCCACCAGCTATTCAACCTTTGTGCACCTCGGTCACCACTCACCAGTGCCACCCATCAACCCCTAGCCTGGTCGCCACCCCAGGAACTGGAGAGCTGTCATTCTGAGCTCCCCAAAACTGTGGCCTGACCACCACATAGCAACTGTCCACTCGTGGCTCCCACCCAAGGGAGCTATGCCCATCTCCCAGAGGTCCCCTCTCTCCACAGGGCTTGGTGGAGATTCTGCCTGTAGGCTCTGGTCCCTCCTGGCAGCGACCCAGGGCCCAAGAGCTTAACCAACAGCAAGTTTGATCACCGATGGTGGGGGCACCGAGCACCAGTACCTGGGTCTCCTTCATCCCATACAGTGGTGCCTGCCATGTCAATGAGGTATGATGCCTGCCAGTTCCAGGGTGCCTCAGATTATCGCAGCCCCAGCCTCTCCCAGTCTGCACGGATTGGCAGCCACCATTTACCTGGCACTTCAGCTTCTAGTAGCCCTCTTCCTCCTAGCCAACCTGTCCTTGAAGGCCCGCTGGGTAGACCACCTTAGCCGAAGCCATGGGTAATCCTGGCCCAGGGTCCCTGCAGGCCCACCCAGTGAGCGCCCAGCCCCCAGGGTTGGGACAGGCATGGCCTGGGTCTTTTCCAGTCACTCCCAGCCCAAGCTGTTAGCAGAACAGTGGAGAATATATCCCTGGTCCATAGGGCATCCTTCCCCAAATCTAGCCTAAGTCCAGAACCAAGGGCATCAGTGACCCAATTCTGGTAGCTTCCCAGCTCACACCGGCCATATCACATTAGACCACAATGGGGCCAACATCTGCACATTTGCCCCCTACAGCCCTATCACTGTACCGGGAGCTATTCACCAGTCAAATAGAGCTCCTCACCGCTGTCCACACTGGTGCTTGCAACCTCTTAGCGCTATTGATGACTGAGTTGCCAAGGCACCTACAAGTACACAGCAGTCTGACCCACCTCCATAGTAGGCCACAGGCATCCCTTGAGAACACTATTGCCAGTCACACAGAAAATAATGCAGGGTACCTTGGAATCCCAGAAAAATGGCGACCAGTTCTTCAAAATCATCATATAAACAACAGCATACCACATCACTGCCAACAAGAAAGACAAACCATATCAGCAGAGTTAACGACACTCATAGAAGAACCTGATATGGATCTGACACAAAAAAAAAATTTTCAGAAGGCTGCTTGAATTAATACAGGAGATGAGGGAAGCTACACAGACTAAGGATGCAACATTAGAGGAGACGAAGTCCACGATAGAGGGGATGAAGTCCATGAACCAACTTGAAATACAGGTGCTAACAGATGACGTAGCAGAGGCTGCACATGAGATCACAGATCTCACAAAAAGACTAGAGGAGGCTGAGAACAGTATCAGTGATCTCAAAGACAATCAGGCAGACATCAGCAGATGAGAAAGAAAGAAAATAAGATAACAAAAGAGGCTGAAGAAAACCTGAGATCAATGACAGATGATATGAATAGGAACAACATCCGAATTATTGGCCTAAAAGAACAAGACACAGCAAAGAAATCTACAGTTAAACTAACAAGAAAGAAAACATGCCACATTAATGAGTGAGAATCAGTTACTCATACAGGAAGCTCAGAGGACACCAATTAGGCTAAAACTCAGGAAGAACTCACCAAGGCATATAATAGTTAAGCTACCTAACTTCGAGGAAAAAGAGAAAATACTAAGAGCAGGAAGAGAAAGGAAGACAGTAACATACAATGGCTCTTAGGTAAGAGTATGCTCAGACCTATCAACAGAAACCATGAAGAAGAGGAGAGAGTGGAGTAACATCTTCCAAAAGCTGACAGAAAAAAAACACCTCCCCAAGAATCTTCTACCCTGCCAAATTATCTATTATGATAAAAGGAGAGATAAGGGTCTTCAAGGACAAGGAAAAACTTAAAGAATACTCTGCAAGACACCCAACCCTGAGGAAGATCCTTGCCAACTCACTGTTGCCAGAACACTAATATCGACCAACCACAAACAGAACACCAGATAGCCCAACTTCAACCCAAAGCCAACAAGCCCATAACAATCACCAAGATAACATAGCCTCAAAGGGAGAAGA
>NW_022103918.1:3246228-3265921 GCF_000313985.2 Echinops telfairi | reverse complement strand
TATCATCCTCCAGGATCAGGTAGGATTCATCCCAGGGATGCAGGGATGGTTTAACATCTGAAAATCTATCCACATTATATACCACCTTAATAAGAGAAAGTATAAGGTTTACATGATAACATCCATAGACACAGAAAAAGCATTTGACAACATCCAACGTCCATTCCTAATTAAGATGCTCAAGAGGTTAAGATTGGAAGGTCAATTCCTCAAGTTAGTACAAGCTATCTATGAAAAGCTGACAGCTAACATCATAGTCACTGGAAAAAAGACTAAATCAATCCCACTGAAAGAGGGGACCAGACAAGGATGTTCTTTGTCTCCACTTCTATTCAGTATCATACTGGAGGTCTGAGCTAACAACATAAGACAATGGAAGGACATCAAATATATCCAACTGGGAGAAGAGAAGGTGAAATTATTATTTTCAGATGACATGATTCAGTACACTGAAAATCCCCAAAGCTCCGCAACTAGGGTACTGACAGCAAGAGGGGCAGGATACAATATCAACAAACAGAAGTCGATTGGGTTGCTATATATATTGGACAAGACCATGAAAGAAGAGATCAAGAAGGCAGTATCCTTCACAATAGCCAAGAGAAAATTGAAATATCTAGGGGGTTATTTAACCAAAAAAACCCAAAAATCTTATACAAGGAAAACTATAGGACCCTACTAAAAGAAACCAATATCTACCTCCACAAATGGAGGAAAATACCATGCTCATGGATCAGAAGACTCAATATAGTAAAGATGTCTATCCCACCCAGAGCACTTAAAAAATTTAATGCTACCCTGATTCAAATACCAACAACCTTCTTCAAAGAATTGTAAAAACTGACCACCCATTTCATATGCAAAGGGAAAAAGACCAGAATTAGCAGAGAACTTTCAAGAAGAAGGACAAAATTGGAAGGCTCACTTTACCTGACTTTAACACCTACTACACAGTCACAGTGGTCAAAACAGCGTGGTACTGGCATAGCGACAGAAACACAGGCTTATGGAAAAGAACATAAAACCCAGAAATAAAACCATCAGCATATAGACAACTGATCTTCCAAAAGGGCCCCAAAAGCATCAAGTGGGAGAGCAATCCCCTAGTTAACAAATGGTGCTGGAAACAATGGAAATCCACATGTAGAAAAATGAAGCAAAATGTCTACTTCACCCCATGCACAAGAACAAACTCAATGTGGATCATGTACCTAGAAGTAAAACCTCAAGCCACCAGGATCATTAGTGAAGGAATTGGGAGAAACCTAAGAACCTTGGTCCAGGGAATACAAAGGCTAACTGCAACAGGATAGGGTACATACACACAAGGGAACCTGAAATTGACTAGTGGGATTTACTAAGGATAAAACACCTGTGTGCACCAAAAGACTTTACCAAGAGGGTAACAAGGAAACCCACAGACTAGGAAAGGATTTTAAGCAATGACACAGCTGACAAAGGGCTTATTATGAAAATCTACAATACCCTCCTTGCCTGACAAAAGAGGAAAATAGTTAGGCCCTTGAAGAACTGAAAAGAAGTTTCACTAGGGAGGAGACCTGTATGGCCAATAAACATATGCGAAAATGCTCCCGATCATTAGCCATCAGTCTAGCAAATCAAAACAACCATGAGATCCCATCTAATACCTTTGAGGCTAGCCCAAATCAGAAAATCAGAAAGCAACAAATGTTGAAGGGGATGTGCGAGATAGGAACACTCCTACATTGCTGGTGGTCCTGTAGATATGTTCAGCCGCTATGGAAAGCAATCTTGTGATATTTTTTTTTAAAAAAGGAAATTGATCTACCTTATGACCCAACTATCCCTCTACTGCTCATATACCCAGAAGAGGTAAGAAATAAAACAACCAGTCGTATGTGCTCCAATGTTAATTGCAGCACAATTCACAGTCACAAAGAGTTGGAAACAACCTAAATTTCCATGGGTAGATGAGTGGATCAGTAAATTCTGGCACATACACACAATGGAGTACTCTGCATCACTAAAAAGCACTAATGAGCACATGAAACATATATTTTCATGGGAAGAGTTGGAGGAAATTATGCTAAGCGAAGTCAGCCAATCACAAAAGTAGAAGTACAGCATGAGTCCCCTGAGGTAAATTTAATCATCAGAGCAGATATAGAAAAAAAAAAACCCACCTATGTCATAACATTCAGGCTGAGATACAGGGAGTCAGGAGGAGGCTAGGCCAAACTCAAAGAGGTACATGTTAGTCCAACACAAATGGGGAGTGCAGAGGGAGAGAAGGGGCTGGTGAAAGTGAGATGATGACAGAGGGAGCAGGGCACTAACCTACCCACGGGGAGAATACTGGCTTTGTCTCCACAAAATCGGGAATGGGCATGCAGACCCTAGCATGGTGCACCAAACCATCAGGAAACTGTGGCAATGTGAAAGAATGCATGGAAAGAGAGGGCTACAGGGCTGGCCCCAACCAGAGACACACTGACCCCCTTCCTAGAAATAGGTGTGACAGAGACACAACACTAAATCTACAGGTAGGAGAGAGAGGCCAGTATGCCACACCCACATGAAAGCAGACCAGGAAAGAAGAAGAGAAAGAGAGTCGGACTGGATCCAGTGCTGGCACACCAGGTCCGGAGCATGATGACCCTGAGGAGAGCTAATGAGACACAGAGGGGACTGGGAGGCGACAACAGCTTGTGTCATGTTGTCCCCTTACTGGAGCAGACTGCGACAGAGGACAATTCTGGGGTCACATGGTTGAGAGCTAGTGTGTTCTGAATCCCCACAGTGGGGTGAACCAAGAAGGAAACATACCAGACAATTAGATGGAGCAAAGCAAAGCACTACAAAGTCCCTGAGAAGCCTCCCAAAAGGGACTCCAGGCTGGGAGAGGCAGCTCCTGGATAGTCATGAAGGCCAGCAAACAGACCTGGGATTTTTGTATATTTCTTCTCTTTTTTTTTCTTTTCTCCCTTTTATTTTTCTTCTTGCTTCTTCTCCTTTTCTCTTTTCAATCTCTTTAAAAAAAATTTTTTTATCACTTGGACTAATTATATAAGATAGTCATGGGAAGCATACCCAAGGAGAAAGCAGTGGGAGCAACAGTCCCGGGGAGATCTCAGGGCTGAGGGCAGTGGAGGACGGTGACAGTGAGCAGGCAGCCCCATAGACAGGGGAACGACTAGGGTATTAGCATCAATAACAAGGAAGAGATAGGGATCAGGGGGGTGGGGGAAGGGGTGTCAGCAACAGAAAACTAGCTAAGAGGAGGAACCAAGAGGCAGAAATAAGGGGAAAGTGATGGTGGGACAGAAGAACGGTAAAAGGAAACAGAGGAAGGACCTAGGAAGCAAAGCGATGGATCAGGGTATAAACATAGAGGTGTACATATGTAAATACATTAATCCACAAAAATAGAGGTATTGGCCTATGAACATATATTTATATAGCAATACACTGAGGTATTGAATGGACTTCGGATCTCTGCTCATACCCTCCCTCAATACAAGAACACTTTGTTCTAACCAGTCAGCAGTCTGAGATGTTCACCCTCCTGACACAATTGCTGAAGACAAAACGTGTGCATAAGCAAATGTGATAAAGAAGGTGGATGGTGCCTGGCAAGTAAAATATTTGAAGTAAAAACATTTGGAGCCTTAAAGGCTTGAAGTTACACAAGCCACCATTCATCAGAGAAGCAACAAGCTCACATGGAAGAAGCACACTGCCAGTGCTATCATGAGAGGTCATCAGGACTGGGTAATAGACTTCATAAAACACATAACAAACAAACAAACAAAAACATATTGTTGAGAATGAGGGGGGCTGGAGAAGAGATCCAAAGCCCATGTGTAGACAATGGAACAATCCCCCCACAGAGAGGCCACAGGGAAGGGATGAGTCACCAGGGTGCAGTAAAGCATCAATGAAACACACTATATTCCTCTGGTTCCTTGAGGCTTCCTCACCCCACACTACCCTGACCCCAGTGCTGCTTCTCAATTCAGACCAGACCGGAACATATACATAAGTACTCACAACACACAAAATCCAGGAACAGGAGTGGGAATAGCGATGCCAGAAGGGCAGGAAGAAGAGGGGGAGTGAAAGGAAGAAAGGGGGAACCGATCATAATGATGGACACATAACCGCACACCCCTCTTCAAGGGGAAGAACAACAGAAAACAGGGGAGAAGGGATACAGTGGTCGGTGTGAGATATGAAAAGAATAACAATGTACAATCATTTATCAAGGGGTTATGGGGGAGGGGGGAACAAGAGGAGCTAATACCAAGGACTCACTAGAAAGTAAATGTCTAGAAAAGAATGAAGGCACCATATGTACAAATTTGTCTGATGCAAGCGATGTATGGATTGTACCAAGAGTTGTAAAAGCCCCCAATAAAATGATCTCTTAATAAAAAAGAAAAAAAGTGAAGGAAGAGCCCAAGAGGAAGCCAGTTCTGTTTGTGTAAATTGTGGTGTTTTGCAGATGAAGAATCCCAGCCATTTAGGATGACAGGTGATCAATCCGTTAGTTGCCCCATGTGTTAACATGTCTCTACCTCTAAACCTTTCTTCAAGAAGAGTATATATGAGGTCATGGCATCCTCACCCTAGTCCAGCAGAGCAACCATGCCATCTGGAGGTAGGTTTTCACCAATAGAGAATTGATAGTTTTGGAAAATTGTTAGCATGTTCTTGAGTTCCGTAGCTCCTGTCATAAAAGGTTTTACTCTTTCTGGTTTCTGTTCTTCAAGTTTGCTTTTGATTGATTTCATGTAGACTTTGAGGCATTTCTTATAGGCTTCTTTTGTGAAGCTGGTTTCCTGCAAGCAGAGGTTCATGACAATGTCAACACTAGTGATCACTGTGCTTTCGGTTCCATTGCCATGGGGACTTCAGCTAAGGCATTTCTACTAATAAGCGAATCATCAATGTTACCTCCTGTCTGACGGACCCTACTGACCATCTTCCCCTGCACTTACAAGCCCAGGTCTCAGTAGATGATAAAGATGGAGGCAGGAGGGGGACAGCGGTGCCAGTTAGGAGGAGCCTGAAGCTTAGAGCCTGGACGGTGCTGTGCAACAGCGCTCCCAGGGAGGGGGAAGTGGATGATAAAGGAATATTGCTTCAGTGTTGCACTAAATCCTATAATTTCCCTTTCTAGAAATGACTTTGTCCTACAATATTAGACAAGATAGAAAGGTGGTATGATGTGCTGATAGCTTTAACAGATAAAGCCAAAGGTCAAGGAGAACGTTAAATCAATAGATTTATACCAAGACAAGTTTAATTTACTTAATTAAATAATGTTCCTACAGTTCAAGTACGATTTTCTTTTGTTTATGATAACCAATTTGATAAACACATTAAAGTCTTCATTTTTGTCATCAATAGGCAAATTATGTGCCAACTAGTGTTAAAACATTATTCCATATTATAGGACTATTATTAGAATAAATAGTACATGATATAATGAAAATGGGAAAATGCATTATCGCTCTGATGAAGCACACTTTTTGATTTTTAGATAAAGCTTTGTGAAATATCTATATAATTGCATAACCCCTTTTTCCCATATCGTTTCATTCACTAGAAGCACATTTGTACTATACTATGGGTCTATGAATTTCAAGATCAGCAAGTTTTTGTGATTCTATGCATATTTTTTTCTGAAAAAATATCTTACTTTTTCATTTTGCATTAGAGGCACATAGTGTGTTAAAATGTACTGACTCACGAAACGCCCAGATGACTGGAAGTGGGGTGCAATACACAGAGTGACGATGTTGGGAAGAGGAAGGATTGAGGAAGAGGAGGACACTCTTGAGGTCAGAATTAATCACAGTGAATTCACTCTTAACCTGAGTAGAAAATTATTTTAAAAACCAAGATAAGTTACAGAAGGAAAGGATTTTCAACAAAGAGTAATCTTGTGTTCCATTTTGTGTAATTAGTAATGGTATTAAGGAGCCCTGATAGTTAAGCTCTCAGTTGCTAGCCAAACGTTAGCAGTTCCACCTCACCCAAGAGCTCATCCCAAGAAAGATCTGCCCATCTGAGTTAGTTAATTGTGCCAGCCTGGCCGATAATCACATGTGGGGCTAATTGAAAGGCGGAGGGATAAATGGGTGGTGAGCCTCGCCTTTCTAGTTCTCAGGTCTCTTGCTTTGTGATGGTCACGCCAGGGTGCAGCTGCCTTAGCAGCTCCCTGTTTCAGCTTGCAAGATTGACTTCCTACAAGACATCCCCAAGGAGAAGCCACATGGACCTATCCCAATGCAGCCCTGGGTGCTGGAGCAGCCGTGTGGAGACCCCTGCTAGTGCTGAGATGCTTGTTCACTGACTCAGCTTTCCTACTGCAGTCAGCATCATTGCCTCTGTTTTGTGAGGTGGAGGACTTTGTGGACTGGTGTTGGGTTAATGGGTTAATGTTGGACTTGTGGGCTTGGGCAGCATTGGGTTGGGATGTTTTTGTGATGCACATTTTCTTTACATAAAACTCTCTCTTATCCATGAGTCGCTGTGGATTTGTTTCTCCAAAGTACCTAGACTAATACACCATCTTCTCTCATAAAGATTACAAAGTAGAAACAACTGTGGGGCTATAATAATCAGACACATGGGGTCATTATGAATAGAAATTAACTTGATGGTGCCAACAATAAAAATAAGTAATTATAATTATTAATTATAAAATATTTTTTAATCTCAACACGTTATTTTCTTTGTCTTTCAATGCTGCGTACCATTTCATAACCTCACTTTCTTAAGAGGTTTACTTACATATTAGAATTACCACTTACTTCTGAAAGTGAAATTCCAAGAAGTGTACTCAAAATGCTTAGCCAGAGATAAAAATTCACAAAATGTCAAAGGTAAAAAGCAAGGGAGATGCCCACTTTAAAATATTGGAATTTAGGAAAGATAGAGAGATGGAGCACAAAACATCTCTTTAACATTTCTCCAGAACAAAGAAGAAAAGAAAATTAATATAAATTAGGTTTTTTCACTATTAAAGATGAGGGTTAAGAAAGAGCCATTTGTGCATGTGGCTGATAAAGCATATTTCAGGCTACATACTCAATTAATTACTGTTTCTGTATGTTTTCACCCAGTAAGCGATGTGTTCTCAACATGAGGCTAAGGTTATGATTCAGCTATGTAAACCCAAGAGCCTGCAGCATAGCAGGGCTTCCCCAGTGTTGTTGGAATATTGTTTTTGCTGCCATCCTCTCTAAGGATTCCTATCCCTTATTGGTCCACTTCACCCTGCTTGTCTATTGAATAAAAGCACAATAAGCAAATCTCAGATTTTCAGTTCTCATCCTGTTCCTACTTTGGGGGTGCAGGGGAGCCATAAGGAGGGAAGAGGGCAAGGTCAGAATTAAAAGTTTCACTTTCTTCTGTTGTTTATTTATTATTGTGGTAAAACACATATCTAACAAAACATTTGCCACTTTAACTATTTATAAATGTCCAACTCAGTAACATTGATTATATTCACTGTACTGTGTAATCATTACCACTATCCATTTTCAAACATTTTTCATCATGCCTACTAAGAACTCAGCATCCCTTAATCACTTCCCATTTCTTCCTTCAGCTTCTGGTAACCACTTATACATGTTTGTGTCTTTAAAGAATATATATAAATATATATATAAAGAGTATATATTTTTATACATATATTTCTTATTACCTATGGGGGCGGGGGAAGTTTTATTGACCTTGACTGAGAAACATTTTAAGAGTGGGCAACAACCAATATAATGAAGTAGTGTTATGATAGATATTTTTATGACAGTCCAGAGATTCAAGAGAGGTCTATGTCTTTTCTCAGATATCTGATAAAACTGAACTGTATTTTTCAGGCCCAGTTAAAGGCACTTTTAATAGAAACTAATGATTAGATCCAGACATATCATTTTGTAACATTAAAGATTAGAGAATATTGAAAAATAGTTAATACACCTATGAGAATTTCCTTTTCATAAATCCTTTGTGTCAACCATTCCTTACTGAGATTGAGATTCTGATTACATGATTGGGAGTGCTGGTTAACCCAGTGGTTACCCACTGGGAAGTTCAAACCACCAGCAGCTCCATGGGAGAAAGAAGGGGCTTTCTACTCCTGGAAACACACAGGGGGTTGAGATGAGTCAGCATTGACTCAATGGCAGTGGGAGCTAATTACATAATTAATGTGTATTTCTTCCATTGCAGTATAATCAATTGAATATTTTTCTCAAGCTTTACTATCTTACAAAAGTGTAAACTTGTGAAGATCAAAAAAGTCTTCAAGGAAAAGAGAGTCAGGGGAACTAACAGAAGATGAGCCGTGCTGACAACTGTTCGGGAAAATGGAGTCCTGACGAAGCTAAAATCTCTGTCCCAACAGAGGATAGGATGAGGAGAAACAAGCCAGTCTTTCCTGCAGAACACTGAAGAGTAACAAACATACCGAAAGATAAGAGTCACAAGGGCTTGTAATCAGAGAATTGGGTCAGAGTTTCTGTAAGAGAACATTAGATCCTTAGGTCAGAACCACTTTCCACGCATCCCGTCCTCTCAAAGTATTAATCTCTACCCATTTAATCATCCTATAGACAATCTCTAAAGACTTGAAATGAGATTTTCAGGGCCAAGCAGAGAAGTCAGCGGTGTCTGAGGGGCTGATTTGCAAACAAAGCAGCAAATGGCCAGTGAATCAGTCTTTGAAATTCTCCAAACAGAATTCTGGCATGTGTCCTCAACACTATAGGGTGGGAACTCTTGGGGAAAGAGTAAAGTAGAAATTGGTTGGAGCAGTTTTGATGGCAACTGTTTTAGGGGAACTGCTACAGATACTTAATGAGTAATAGAAGGGATTGGCAGTTTTGCCATTATCTGGGTAAAGGAGAGTCATCTCAAAAACAGAGATAATTCCATGACCATCCAAAAAGAAAAGGCCCCAGAAGATTACATGTCATATCCCTGCCTGAAGTGATAAAGGCAGCAGAGGCACCGAGACCACAGCACTGAGATTATGAGGGAGAGCAGAGGGGCAACATGGAGACTGTAAGGCTGAGTGGCAGGTTTGTTGGCCAATGGAATAAGGTGGAGGCCACGTGACCATGTTGCTGAGAGGCTGGAAACTCGGGACTGATGACTGAGAAGCCGTTCTGCTGTAGATAAAACAGTATCAATAATGCTTTCTTATCCTGACTTGTGATAACTTTTTAATTCCCGAACAAATCCTCATAATCATCACTATGTCTGTGAGTTCTGTGTAGCTATTGTAATAGATTATTGAACCAAACGGAGAAGTAGCATGAAGGCCGTAGAGGGAGAAGTTGATGTCAGAGTGGGATAAAAAATATTGGACAGTGAAGGTGTGTCTGAGTGAGCGCTGTGGCCATCAGCCTTGGGCAGGTTTAAACTGGATTCTCCTTCTACCTATTGAAGCTAGAAGATGCCAGATGTGCATGCCATTTCCTCCATTTCCCTTATATGTACAAGCATTTAACTATTTCATGAGCCGACAGTGACGTGTGAGGTAGCAATGCCTCCTTTATATATATAAACACATACCATTTTATGCATTACTTTTTCATATTTAATTTTTCAATATTCCAATAGCTGCATTTCATTGTTATTGTATCAATTATGTGTATTGATATGCTCAATTTTGAGATCTATGATTTGGTCTTGAGAGACTTATGAAATATTTGCTTAAAAAGAGATATTGCATCTAAATAAGTCTGAGAAAATTTGCCTTAGGAGTTAACTGCTAGTTGAAAATTTTAAAAATAAAATGTCCAAACAGAGTTTTACTCTTGATTGTCCAGTCAGAGTATTTTATTCTTGACTGTCAACCAATCATCACCATATGTTTGAGGGAAGCCTCTAAAGTGAAAAAGAGACTAAAATAAAATAAACTCCCGATAAACAAAACTTGGAGGGGAAAATAAAAATGAAAGTAGGTAGGAAAAAAATCAGTTTAAAAAGGTATGTGTGTGTGTGTGTGTGTGTGTACATGCAGTGCATCATTTCCTAAACTATGTGATCTGGATACTCCAGGGAGTCTTCCAGGCCCTCTGAGGAGAACTGCAAGGTCAAAAATATTTTCATAATAATACTAAGGCATTATTTCCCTTATTCACGCCCCATCTCTCACTAGCGTATTGTGTTTTTCAGCGGCTAATAGATACATGATCTAACAAATAGAACAGAGGAGTAAGCTGGAAAATCCAGCTGTCTTCTATTAAAATTTCCAAATATATGTATTAAAAAGCTCCTAATCTCATTTTTTAGATAAAACAAACAGCACTTATTTTAAGCTATAGTGGGTTGTAATAGCTATTTTAAATAAGTATTTAAAATATTGCTGTTTTACACACACACACACACACACACACACAAACACACACATGTAGAAGCTGCCTTAAAATACTGTGAGATACTCAATAATTTATAATAGTTTAAAAGAATTCTGAGGTCAAATTTGAGAACTGCTGCTATAGAGCACATAAAATATATAAACGCCTATGAGAAGGATTGCAACTATGAAAAGCAACCATAATGTCATCATAGAAGAGCAGCCAGAGAATCGTCTGGGTATTCAAGGCAAAATTAGTTGTCACCCATTTGATTCCAACCCGTGGCAAACACATGCATTCCAGAATAGGACTGTGCTTCAGAGAATTTACAACGTGGCATTTTCCAAAAGTCGATCACCAAGCCTTTCTGGAGGTGCTTCTGAGTGGACTGGAACATCTGATGTTCGGTTAGCCGCAGAGTACAAGAACCGTCCTCACTACCAGGGATTCCATTTAAGAAAAAGGTTTTCAGTTTTAAAATGAGTAAACCTCCATAGTGAATAGCAAAAGACACAGTGATGAAAATTATGAAGGACGGGATTTTTAAAAGTTAAAAGTTAGGGAGATGCCAGGCAGTGTAAGATAGGATAAAGTGATAATTTATAAATTATTAAGGGTTCATGAAGGATGGGGGAGTGGGGAGAGAGGGGGATGAGGAAAAGGAAAATGAGGAGCTGATTCCAGGAACCCAAGTGGAAAGCGAAATTTGAGAATGATGAGGGCAACAAATGTATAGGTGTGCTTTACACAATTGATGTATGTATGGATTGTGATAAGAGTTATATGTGCCCCAATAAAATGATTTTTAAAAAGTTAGATGATAGCTCTATCATTTCCCATATTCACGAACCAGAATTTAAAAGGAAAAACAAAATTAAAAGAGCAATAATTCAAAGAAACCGTTCACAGAAGCAAATCATATAAGTAGCCAGATGAAGAGCCAGAAAACAATGAATGAAAAAATAATGACTCCAATGCACAATCACGCAGTTTCACAGGTCTTAACTTTTTAGGGGGAAAGAAATGTCTTGAAAGATCAGGAAAAAAAAGGACGACAATTGAAAGCAGAAAAAAATTGGAAAATGTTGCAATAGTTTGAGTGGAAATTAATAGATGTTATAGTTCTATAACCACAATATCAATCAAGTGTTTAGGTAAGATAATGGCATTTTCCGATAGGCAAAATATTACTTCTCATGCATATAACTAGCAGGATTCTGGATTAACAGGTTGTAAACTGATAAACATGAAAATACTGCATTAAGAAAATAAGATTAATACCACAAGAGTGTTAAATTTCCCAGATCTATCAGATCTGAGGACCTGGGCAGATGATAGCAGTGTATGTAGACCTCCAGGAAGACAGGCACTTCTGGAAAAACAATTAATCCTGAAGATTGTCTGACATGCACAAAACTGTAATGACAGGCTCTTTAATGGCATGAGAAAAATATTGCTAGGCATATACAAAGCTAATCACATTTAGAAATTAGCAAATTATTAGCCAGATAAAAAGAAAAACTAGTCATAATGAATCACAACAAATTATATGGGCAATAATATAACAAAAAAAGTATGGCATTCCTAATCTTTAGTAAGCAAAGGTTTGTGAACTTTCTGGACAATGAAAATTTAGACAAAGTATCTAAACTGTAATAAGAATGACTTGCATGAGTGTCTGGAGACCTAGATTCAAGCATGCATCAATTTATGGGTATGAAATTCAGAATATTTTAAGTGAAAGCAGAAAGGTGTAATTTTATATTTATGAAATTAAAATAAATTTTACATACACTTTTAAAGTATAAGAATGATGATATTCATACTTTTAATCAGACAATCTGAAGCACTTTATACACATTAGCAAATTAAGGCTCACAATACCCCATGCAGTAGTTAAGAATAATCATTCATTATCTCACATACTCAATAGTTAAAATGAGGTATCAAGAGGTTAAGCAATTTATTTCAAGATCATACATTCCCTGAGTTCTAGAGAGAAGAGATGCCTAAAAATTTCCATATCTTTTGCTATAACTTTCAATATTCTGCTGTCATATATATCACTAAGGTTAATATGCTGGGCAATCTATTGAGTGTCATCATCTAGTCCAGTGGTTTTCAACCTTCCTAATGCCATGACCCTTTCATACAGTTCCTTGTGTTGTGCTGACCCCCCCAATCATAAAATTATTTTTGTTGCTACTTCATAACTGTAATTTTGCTACTGTTATGAATCAGGTGACCACTGTGAAAGGGTCATTCAACCCCCAGAAATGGGCCGTGACCCACAGGTTGAGAACCACTGGTCTAGTCTATACCTTAGTCTACATACAAATTCCACAAAAGCACAAGTAAGAGTTCTGGAATTCCCATTTTTCACAATGTTATCCATAAGTTGTGATGATGAACATAATCAAATGCCTTATATAGACAAAAACATACCCATTCAAATAAAACAAGATGTTGTTTGGTTTATAATCAGGGGAGACATGCATCAGGATATTCTTTCACCATAGGGACTCAATCTGCATGCTAAGCAAACCATCCAAGAAACTGTACTATATAAAGAAGGACTCATTTAGAAACTGGGATATGCAGATGACAAAACCTTGCTTGCAATGAAGGAAGAGGAATTGAAGTACTTACAGATGGAAAAAAAAAAAAGTTCTATAGCCTGCAATATTAATAACACCTCAACTTACAAAAACAACTCACAACTGGGCCAATAAAGAACATCACACTAAACCAATAGAAGATTGAAGCTATCAAGGATTAAATTGAACTTGGACCCACAATCAACATCAGTGGAAGCACCAGTCAAGACATCTAACTACGTATTGCATTCTGAACACCTGATACAAAAGATCTCTTCCAAGTGCTAAAAAGCAAAAGATCAGTTTGAGGATGATGGTGTTCATGACCCATTCAATGGTATTTTCAATTGCCTCATATATATGTGAGAGTTAATCAATGAATAAAGAAGACCAGTTAAGTATTAAAGCATCTGAATTATGATATCAACAAAGAATACTGAATATACCATGGATTGTCAAAACAAACAAAACTGTCTTATAAGATTTCCAGCCAGGATGTTCCTTAGAAGCTCGTGCGTTGGGTATGTTATCAGAAGGGATCAGTCTCTAGAAAATGACATAATTCTTGGTAAAACAGAAGGTCAGTGAAAAAGTGGAAGACCCTTAAAAAGACAGATTGATGTGGCTGTAACAACAGGCTCAAGCAAAACAACAATGGTGAGGATGACACAGGACCAGGCAGTGTTTCATTCTGTTGTGTGCAGTGTCACAAGTTAGAACCTAATGACATAAACAAATAAGCATGTGTGATCACCTGATTAAGTTAATGATGGGAGCAATACACTACAGTATTTTCAAAAGCACTGCCCGTTCTGATTTGATACTAAAATTTCATGCTAATGCACATTGGGAAAGATAAACTTTCTCCTATAACTTCCTAGCATGATTTGACACTAGATGCAAAGCAGATAGAAAGGTCAGTAAAGAAGACTATAGTGATGAACCTATAGGAAAAGTAAGTAGAATGAGGGATTTGGGGTGGAGGGGAGTACAGTGCTGGGTGTAGGGTGAGTAAAAGGGAAATGATATCAAGAAGTCCATGTAGAAAAATATTGCTTGGAAACTGTGGTGACAATTCACTTGACCCATTTGAAATATGCAATGATATATGTATTAAATCACAACTAATAAAAAAGAGAAAAGGACACTGACAGAGAAAGGCTACTTCCACAAACACAGTCCATCCAAGTGTATAGAAATATGAAAAATATAACAAAATATTCCTAATTTATGGCTATTCTCCAAATTAGATAATAAAATGTTCAGAGGCCAGAAGCAAAGGAAGAATTCAGAGTTAGAGCAGAAAGAAGCCAAGTGACTTACAGAATATCAGTGGTTGTATGCACAAGTTTTGTGTCTGCAATGGTTATGCTGGGAAAAGAGATCAGTCAGTCCAGAGATGACGTGAGGGTGATTGATGTGAAATTGAAACATGGTTACGAATGGTTGCCTGTCCATAAAACAGGATCTTAATGGACATCATTTCTCCTAAGGAAGATGCAACAAGGTTCTCAACTGGTTCAGGGCAGGGTACAGTGAGCAAACCACCCTTAAAATAGGAAGCTCAGACATAGTGAAATATAAGTATCAAATTCAGATAGAATTTACTCATGTCCAGTAGCAAATCTAAAGCTGAGGGAAGAAACAAAGAAACCCCAAACTGGCCTTTCAAGAATAGGTAAGATCTGTAGTTCCTTGGCAGATGTAATATAATTATTCTTTATAACAACATTTCCAAATCTAGCAAACAGTTATACTAAAGAAAAAGACTCCTGCTAACGATAAGATCACATCTTACATTATCGATATATAAAAGGAACCCATCAGAAAATGTAAGAAGTGCAGAAATATGTGCTTGAAGAGATACTGATAGAAATTTTTTTAAGGAAAATAAAAAGTGTTTCTCATAGGTTAAAATAATTTTAGAACCACAGTTAACTATAAAAGCAAAAGGTTTTATGTAGTTCAGAAACCATGATGAGATTAAAATGCTAGACAAAATCACTGGTAAATGGAAGAGGGAATATTGGAGTTAAAATGATTTTATATTACTTGGGATGAAAATAGGAAATAAATGGCTTTAGAATTAAGTATATATGCTAAAAATGTAAAGGGAAGCATAGATTAATGGAAATATAATTTATTAATTTTCAACTCAGAAAATGAGAAAGTAATCATAAATAAATCTGGTTCAGTCCAAATCAAGTCCATAAGTCTGGCTAATACTAGTTTATAAGTCTGTCCTCAGACTCATGAAGCCATGCCATGGGCAGTAATGCAGAATGCATGGACATCATCACTGGCCGGCAGTGAGAGCAAAATCCCATAAATCCAATGATGATGGCTCTGGCAGCTCTCAAAGTGACTTGATAGCAGGTAGGTGAAGGCAGAAAAAGAGAAGGCGCAGCCTTCAAAGAGTCATTTGTTTCAGTTGTGCTTCCAAAGGTCATCAAGCTGCAACCTGATTGACAGACTGAACTTCACCGTACATTCTTCCAGGCGGTATGTTGGCTGCAATGACCCAGCGATCACACCATGATTCTATGCATTCCTTCCATCTTCTTTTGAAGCTTCCTGTGTCATTCAATATTTTGTCAGTATAACTCTTCAATATTTTTCTTCTGTTATTTCACTTGGGGAAATGTCAAGCTTGTTCTCCCCTTTTGGTTTTCTAATGCCTGGTCTTTGCATAGTATTCTGCTCTAATACTTACTTTGTCTTTTAAGCTTCCGTTTGAAATATATTCAGCTTTTTTTGTTTGTTTCATAATTTCTTATATTTGCTTTAGTTACTCTACAATCAAGAGCAAATTTTCAAGTCTCTTCTAATACCCTTTCTGTCTTTACTTCCTTTCCTCTTTTAATTTCTTAATTATGTCTTTGATGTTGTCCCACAGCTCATCTTGTCTTTGGCCATTATTGTTCTTGATATCAAATCTGTTATTGGCATAGTCTCTAAATTCAGGTGAAATATACCCAAGATCATGAACTTGTTTTTTAACTTGAACTTGGGTGTGCATATGAACAAATTATGTTATGGTTTGCAGTTAGACCCTGAGTTTGTTCTGATTGATGATTTTGAGCTTCTTTATCATCTCTTTCAAAAAATGTAGGTGATTTGATTCTTGCATACTATATGCATATTTTAGGCTTTGTGTTCCTGTATAGTTACCATTATATTGTTAACAAATGGTATTTTCAATGAATAGAGCAGTTCTGCTCTGTTCTATGTGATCAATATAAGTTAGAATTGACTTAAAGACACACAAAAATGGCAACAACATCCTTAATTATATTTTAGCAAATATGTCTTTGGAATTCTTTTATGATGCGACTTTGAAATTTTTCTGCATAGTTCTGGACTAGTCTCAGGCAAGTTTAAGGGAAAAATATTTTGAGTGTTTATATTCTTACCATATGAACCACATGATATTAACCCTTCAACTTCTTGTGCAAGAACTATGGCTCCATGGTTCTGCAATGTAGAAATTAATATAATTATGTTTGTTACTCATTAGATCACCAGAAAAGGGGTACGGTGGTTAAGTGCTTGACTGCTTACCAAAAAGTTTGTTAATAGTGGGGTGGGGTGGTGGTAGTAGGAGTATCGGTCTGCTTCTATAACGATTTACAGCATAAGAAACTCTATAGGATAGTTCCACTCTAACTTATTTTTTTACCTAAGACAAAAATATCATACCAAAATTACGGATAATATTTGTATTACTAATACTTATTTTAAAGTAAAAGTGACTCATACAGTTGCTATGAGTTAGATAACTTGGGAGAAGGGAAAGTCCTCAAAATTACATTTCTTTCCCTGACACAAAGAGTTAAGAAACCTTAGCAGTATCACAGAATATAGGAGTGTGTTATAACATACAAAATTATTGTGATTTCCTATTTCTATACATCTCTAATCTCATTTCTTCTCATAGAACACAGTGTAGAGAGTATAATAGCTCAGATACTCATATATATTTGCTTTAGGTTCTCTCATCTTTTACAGTTACACCCAGAAGCATATGCTACTTCTATCATATCCCTTTATCTTTAATTTTCATGTCTCCAACTCCTGTTATTCTACTGCTAATTATTTATAACACAGGTGCTCATGAAGATTGCTAGTACACCATTGGAATGTGCAAGGTAATTTCAGAGCAGGGGTCAGCAAATCTTTCTTGAAAAAGTTTAATTCATAAATATTTTATGTTTTATGTGCCATAAGGAATATATTGCAGCTTCTCAAGTGTGTCATAAAATGCACTACATAGTGCAAAAAGAATACAGAAGCAATACATAAACAAATGTAACTGTGTTGCAATAAAACTTTATTTGCAAAAACAAGTGATGGGCCAGATTCTTCCATGATTCCAGTTTATTCATTCCTATTTTAAAAGTAGCAAAAACACTCTAATATTCTGGAACCAAAAATGTCTCCTTTCTCTAAAATTTGGAGATTAAAAAAATGATTACCAAAGTCAAAAGCTTCATGCTAAAGTTGTGAATAATATTTGCATTTTGTAAAGTAAGTGTAACTAATAATCCAGCTTTCCCTAAAAGCTTGAGAAGAGATGCTCCAGTGCTGGAGAAGAGATGCTTCAAACAAATACATGTAAAAAGTTGGGGGGAAGGATACACAAGAGACACTGATGGATAAGTAAGTGGCACTGATCAATAAGGGAGGCTTAACAGTTAAAATGTCTACTTAGGACATATTTTGACCAAATTTTTTAGAAACTCATTAAGTTATGAAAGATTGAACAAACAAACTAAAATCTAAAGACCAAGAAAATGGTAATTTCAGATTTCCATCTCTTCAGCTTACTCATATGAGTGTCCAATCTTATAAAAAACTTAAAACCCACTGAAACACTGAACTTATATTTTCATTGTGTTACCCATTCTTTATCTTCACGTCCCTGTGTTCCCAGTATAGGTACCATATATTAGCATAATAATTTCCCCTTTTCATATATGAGAGGGGCCCCAAAAGGGCAATAGAAAATTGAATCAAAAGACAGAAATTAGATACCAGTGAACTCCAGCGCTCAGTATTCTAGTGTGGTCTTGCCTTTGAGAGTAATCCCACACTGCATCTGTGTAACCCTACATCAAACGGGTACACCACTCCTGCTACCTTGAGGAAGAATTGGAACTCCTCGCGCCTCATGGACAGGTGATCAAGTCTCAGTTATCTCCTTACTTACCACTCTACTTCTTTTTTTTATTAACTCGCCCTTCTGTCTTTCCCACCGCAGTTAGTCTAAATGAGCTCAGGTTTGTGTTGGGCTTTTTTCCCCTTCTCTTTCTTCTTTTTCCCTCTGTTTTTTTCTTTTCCCCTCATTCTCCTCTTCTCTCCCACTCTTTCCTATCATACGCCACTACTGGTTTCCAGGTCACTAAACTCCACTTAGGGCAAATCAACCCAAATAGCAGGGGGAAACTCCAGCCTGCCCTACATTGGAGTGCTGTATACCACACAAGGCAGCTGTGACAGCCATCTACACTGCTCTGCGTTGCTGAAGAAACATCTGTCGGACCTCTAACGTGATCTTGTCAACTAGGGCAATTCTGCCCAACACCACTAGGTCCCTGCATTAAAAGGGCACACCAACCTGCATTGTAGCGCAGGGTCTAAACCCCTTTGGCCCCACGTTCAAGCAATTAGGGATCAGCTATCTCTTTATTCTTTACTTCCTCCTTCTCTCTCTCTTCCCTCTTTACCATCACAGCCAATTTTAGTGAACATGGTTGAGATTTTCCCCCTTCTTTCTCTTTCTTCTCTTTTTCTTTCTTTCTTTGTTTTCTGCTTGACTCTCTGCTTGTATGATTCTCTCGTCTCCCTCTCTTTCCTTTCACACACCACTGCTGGTTCCAAGATCCCTACCCTCTGCCTAAGGCAACTCTGACCATGCAGTACTACACATAGCACAGCACAAGGTCAGCGATCTCTTTATCTATGTTTTTAATTCTCTCTCCTTCACCTTCTTTTTTACTTCTTCTTTTGGTGTTCTTTCACTTTTTCTTCTTTTCTCCTCTTCTCCTAGCTCTACTCTCTTTCCTACCACAACCACAGCAGATTCGGATCTCCTGTTTTGTTGTTTACCTTTCTTTCTTTCCTTTTTTACTGTTTTCACTTTCATTTACTCTGTGAATTTTTGTTGTGTGTGTGTGAGTGGGTGTTAGTTTGCTTGGCATGGTTGCTCCAGTCTTTGTTTTCTTCTTACTCTCTTTTTCTTCTCCTTCACTCTCTTTCCTGTCACAATCCACTAGTGGACTCCAGGCCACTCCCCTAGACCTAGGGAAACTCTGAAGGTCCAACTGGGGGAGCTCCCAACTGAATTTATTGGCTTGGGAATCAGCTGGGGAATTCAAGTTGGTCCTCTTCCACACATCAAGCAGGAGGGGGTTCTCCCCTGCAAACAGTGAGGGAATACCCAGCCTAAATCCCGAGGCCCTACAAGTGACTGGGGGAAAAGCCTGACCACCACTGGTGAGGCTGCACACTACTGCAGGAACATCCACCCAAGCTCCAAGACAATCTATCTGTCTATTGGAATTCCCCTGCCAGCTACAGAGATCTACACCAAGGAGGGTATACCCACATGCCCTCCTCAGAACTCCAATTGCAGAGGAAAACACCACAGGCCAGACAAGGTGCTCCAAGAACCATGAAACTTACATCGAGATCAGCCAGGGAAGTGACGCCCTCGTAGGCCCACAACATCCCAGCCAG
>NW_022103918.1:3229118-3235370 GCF_000313985.2 Echinops telfairi | reverse complement strand
AATTATGAAGGGTTCATGAAGGAGGGGGGAGTGGGGAGGGAGGGAGAAAATGAGGAGCTGATATTAAGGGCTCAAGAAGAAGGCAAATGTTTTGAGAATGATGATGGCAACAGATGTACATATGTGCTTGACACAATGGATGGATGTATAGATTGTGATAAGAATTGTATGAGCCCCCAATAAAATGATTTTTTTAAAAGATAGAAATTGAAAAAAAATTTTATTTCTCAATATAAACTCTACAAGGTCAAGACAATTTTGTTAGCCAGGATACCAGCTATTTAGTGCATCCCTAAGTAATCGAGGAGTCCATGAAACTTAATCATGTCAAAGACATATTTTACATTTTTAATTGAAGATAAATAAGTATCTTCTAAATATATATATTCTTAAGATTAAGAAATAAAAAGATGTAAGAAGAAGCTAAATCAACTGTAAAGTGGATCGCTAGTGATTTCCCAGAGAAACTCTCAAAAAATGGTGCTGATTTGAAGAATAGGATTCGCAGGAGCATCGTGTGGTGGAGAAAGACTGGCCCAGTTCTCCCAAGGCTTTTTTTTTTCTGCTAAAGCTTTGAATAACTTTCTTAAACACTCTGACAACAAAAAAATGTTATTGGTTTTGGGTCTTCTAGAAAGTCAATGAGAAAAATGCTTTGAAACGCCCCCCTTCCTCTCAAACAAACAAACAAAATTGTTGTTAAGATCCTGCTCCCCATTGGTATACTTTTGCTTTGACTGGACCACTCACCGGTAGTTGTTGTTCTGATGTGCTTTGTTTTCAGTATCACACTGATAAAACCAGGATTCACCTTCTGTTGCAATCATTCCGAGAAGTGCTTCCGGAGCTTGATCGCCAAATTCTCATGGGAAGCTCGGCTCTTAGCTCCAACAGGACTGCCCCATCGAGCACACATTTTGATCAACGTTAATTTTTCAGACAGAATAGTTTATACTTAACAAATTTAGATGTATATAATGTTGGCTATGATTTCTGTTGTTAATCGTTGTTAACCTTCAATTAGGGCATGCATAAGAGTAATTTATTTTTCCCAGAAAATTGTTGTGGATGATCTACTGCTGTGGGTTTTGTTTTCAACACGGTCTGATCCATTCTGAAAACGAGTTTTCCATTTGTAAATGGCTGCTTTCTTCAGAGCATTCCCCCTATGAATGTTTTGTAAAACACCAATGATTTCACTATTCTTCCACCCATGATTCACCATACATTTTGGGGTTTTGTTTCAATGTTAACAGAATTTATATTGCACTGCTGGGGGACTCTTCTCAAATTGATATCATACCCTTCTTGCCTCAAACTACATCCTGTTGAGACATAATTTAGTATGAGTCTATTTTGGATGAAACAACTGAAATCTACACATAGCATTTTTATAATATGTATTTCCAATGAAGTATTTCAGAACCATTCTTAATTTTAGTCAATTAATATGACCCTTCTAGCCTTAATTCCTTATACAGCACATTATAATTCTAGACTATGCTTGTGACTACCATTCCAATGGACAGGGATTCAGACCTGGCTTTTGTAAAGGGTGTGAACCAAGCCACACCTTTTTACTGGAGAGTGTGGCTCAAGACACTAATCTCTTTTTTTCTTGGGTGGGGTACCACTGTACAGTTTTTTTTAATCATTTTATTGGGGGCTCAGACAACTCTTATCACAATCCATACAAACATCCATTGTGTCAAGCACACTTGTATATTTATTGCCATCATCGTTCTCAAAACATTTGCTTTCTACTTGAGCCCTTGGTATCAGCTCCTTAGTTTTCCCTTCCCTCCCCACTGCCCCCTCCCTCATGAACCCTTGATAATTTATAAATTATGATTATTTTGTCATATCTTATACTGTCTGATGTCTTCCTTCACCCACTTTTTGTTGTCCGTCCCCCAGGAAGGAGGTTATATGTAGATTCTTGTAATCGGTTCCCCCTTTCTACCCCACCTTCCCTCCTCCCTCCCAGTATCGCCACTCTCACCACTGATCCTGAGGGGTTTATCTGTCCTGGATTCTCTGTTTCCCTGTACCAGTGTATATCCTCTGGTCTAGCCTAATTTGTAAGGTAGAATTGGGATCATGATAGTGTATGTGTGTGGGGCAGGGGGAGGGGGGAGGAAGCATTCAAGAACTAGAGGAAATTTGTATGTTTCATCATTGCTACACTGCACCCTAACTGGCTAGTCTCCTCCCCATGACCCTTCTGTAAGGAGATGTCCAGTTGCCTACAGATGGACTTTGGGTCCCCACTCCGCACTCCCCCTCATTCACAATGATTTAATTTTTTGTTCTTTGATGCCTAATTCCTGATCCCTTTGACAACTCGTGATCACACAGGCTGGTGTGCTTCTTCCATGTAGGCTTTGTTGCTTCTGAGCTAGATGGCACTTGTTTACCTTCAAGCCTTTCTTAATACACATTGTACGACCTAGAAAGCTACACTTCTGGTTCCTGATGGAGCCATGGGAGCCACAAGGAGGTTTTCTGTGACTTTTGCACATTTCTGGCAAAGCTAGTTTTAGATTCTGCATTTGGCTCACCTCTGCCCGACCTTCAGATTAGGACATTGCATGGAATCACATGAAGAAACCAAGGATTTAAAGGAATATATACTTCAAGGAGGAATGGGGACAAAATGGAGCAGAAGAGCATCTTGCAGGAGTTGGACATTGGGGGCAGCCTTTCATTTTTAATCATTTTTGGGGGCATCTTTAACTTCCAATTCCTTGGGACTAATTTCTAAAAGAAATTATTAACACACTCTCATTCATAGATGTAATTGTATTTCCTTAGCCTCTTCTCTTTAGGAATGTTCAAGTGACCAATCCCAGTGAAATGGCATTCCTCAAGTATTATGTTTTTCTACCCAAGGTTTTCATTCCATTTTCTACCCAAGGTTTTCACTTTAAATTTATAACTGTAAATCTCAAATAGGTCCTTCGCACTGTCCAGCCACCCTTCTATATTCTGTAGTCCGTGCTCCTCTCTGACATGTTGTCTCCTTTGCTGTTGGATATATAATTTTGCTACTTTCTTTGGCTGAATAACAAATTACTTACTACAAACTTAATCAATTAAAACCTTATAGCTTAACAGTTTTTGTTGCCAGAAGTCTAAGTGTAACATAGCTTGATTTTCTTCTCGGAGTCTTACCAGGCTAAAATTCGGTGTTAATCAGGACTGAAATTCCCCCTCAAGTTCAAAGTTCTCTTCTACATTCACTCATTACAGGAAGAGTTCATGTCCTACCTGTTGTAGGGTGGTGTTATTAGTTGCCAGTTGTGTCATTCAGTTTCAACCCACAGAGACTGCATCTGACAAAGGGCAATTCCCCAATAGCTTCTCTGGACTAATGTTTATGAGAGCAGCTTGTCAGGGCTTTCTCCTATGGAGTGGTTGGATGAGTTAGAACAACTTTTCAATTAGCAGCAGAGAACTTAACCATTTGCACCACCAGGGCTTTTTACTAAAGGCTGAAATCAAGGTACTGTGTAGGGCTATGATTTTTATGTGAAAAAAAAATCATCTTCCAAGTTCACTTACTATTGGAAAAAGTAATTTCCTAGTAGTTGTAGGATAACCAAACTCAAACTCAGTTCCATGGAATCAACTCTACATCCACTCCATAGGACAAGGTAGAACTGACTTGGTGATATTCCAAGGCTCTTCGTTTTTACCCAAGCAAAAAGCCTCATCTTTCTCCATCATAGACACTAAACTCACTGTTATTGAATGAAGGCTGACTCATAGAAACCCCTGGTGGCTTTCTAAGATTGTAACTGTTTATGGAAGTAGAAATCCCAGTCTTTTTCCCCAAGAAGCTGTTGGTGGTTTCGAAGTGCCGACCATGTGGATGGTCACCCAGTGTGTACCCACCACATCTCCAGGGCTCCTGGCCTTGGAGTTAGCAGTCTCCTTGGCTGGAGAATGTTGTTGCTGGGTGCCCTCCAGTAGGGGGACTGTATGTACCACAGAAGGAAACCCCACCAGTCCCTACTCTTAGTTGTTGGTCAGGACCAGTAGGCTCCTGGAGGTCACACAAAATCCCTTGCCATTTCATTCCTACAGAAAGTTCACAAGTATGTTCAATTTCTTTGAGGCCTACTGAATCACATTCCTCTTTTATTTTCATTTGAGACCACACTCACCCAAACCTGCTGTCATCAAGTAGATTTCAATACATCCTGGTGACCCTTTAGGAAACCACAGAACTGTCTCATAGGATTTCCAGGGCTAGAATATTTATGAAAGAAGACTGTCACACCTTTCTCTGGTCAAATGAGACCTGCTATAAGAAATAACTGCTTTAAAAGGCATGCCTGATTAGGTAAATTACGTCAAGGGTAATCTCCATTTTGCCACAAAATAAAATTTTAATTATAAATATGATATTTCCTCATATTTGCATATCCCATAAAGAATATTTGGAATTCAAAAGAGAAGATATTAACAAGGGTAAGGTTCATTGAGGATAATCTTAGATTCTGCTTACCATACATCTATTTCTCACATTCAGTTAACAATTCCACACTTAATTTAGTAATTAAGAAAAGAGAGAGATCAGAAGGAAGTTGTGGGTTTGTTTCAGATAAGATCACATATAAGATTGTTTATGTGTAGACAGGAATAATTTAGTCAAAAGTGATGTAAAATAGATGATGTAGATGAAAACAGAGCTCATAGAGTAGAAAGACCTTGCATCGGGGGGATGGGATAGGAAAATGGGAAGTTCATCCATAATTTCCGGAATGAAAGCAGAGTATAAGGTTTAGATAGAAGTCTATTAGAACGCGGTGACCACAGTTCTCCAATTTCCTTCAGAGGAAATTTGCCAGTCTTATCTCATGTGACTCAATGCCACCCTTCCCAGAGCTCGTTCCGACCAGGTTTTCTCTTATACCGAGAGAGGTCCAGGACATGAATGAGGTCTTTAGGCCAGTAGCAGTGATCATGTGCCAGGCATCGTGCTATCAGAACTCTCAGCAGCATTTGCTTATCACTTTCCCTTTCTTGAAATATTTCCATCTTTGGGGTTTCTGGACACCATCGTTATCTGGTTTTCCTCCTTAATGGTTACTTGTATGTTGCTTGTGAATCTTTCTCCTCATCAGATTTCTAAATATAAGAATTCCCCAAGTCTATCAGTTTTATATTGCTATATTAATCTTTCAGGAAAGGTACCCCAAACTCACTGTGAATCAGTAAATATTTGTATCTCACATCTCTGTAGAGGTCAGCTATCTAGACTGGGTTCAACTATGCTTACTTATACGCATCTAGACTGACCCCGCATATGCTATTTTCCTATTGGAACTACGTTACCAAACATAGTGTATTGGAGAGATGACTACAGGAGATCAAAGTGATAAACCAGACTTGAATGGTTAAAACCTTGTCAGTTAATCCTTCCTCTGAGGTAGATTGTGACTGATGTGCTTTTCAACAGTTTGTGTATTTTCTTTGTTCATATGTGGGTATATCTCTGATATATTTTATATTGAGAGTGACGATATTGAATTTTGTTATGTTTTTCTGTTTTTCAGTATATTAAATCCAGGATTGACGATCCTATAGAGACAACAAGTACAATAAGGGTTTCTGGGGGTTACAGTAGTGGTGGGAGGGGGTGGGTAAAAAGGAGCTGATGTCAAGGAGTTCAAGAATGAAGAGAATGTTTTGGAACTGATTGTAGTAGCAATTGTACAATATTGCTTGATATGATTGATCTATGGAATGATATGATATCTGTATTAGTTCCCAATAAAATGGTTTTGGGGGGAAAAAAGATATATCTTAAGGATAATGCTGTCTGTGGCAGAACACTATCCATATACCGATAAGGAAAACCAGATCATACAACAATTATTTATGCCAGCATATCTCAAGCTAGAAGAACTGCAGAACATATTCAAGTATGCAATTTCAATATTGAAAGATTCTATGGGTAAAATACGAAATGATGCAAGAAGCCTCTAAAGAAGTTAGAAGTTAGAAAGAATCCATAAAAGTATTTTATGTAAAATACTGTGAAAAGTAAGGTACACATGACTTAAGGCATGGTGTTTTTAATAGCCTCATATGTACATGAAAGTAACACAATGAGTGAGACCTGAGAATCGGTGCATTTTAATTGTGGCTTTGGTAAAGGATTGAAAGTACCATGAACTGCCAGAAGAACAAAAGTGTGTCTGGTAGAAATGTAGCCAGATGAGTTCATGTAAAAAAGGATGG
>NW_022103918.1:3204118-3224118 GCF_000313985.2 Echinops telfairi | reverse complement strand
ACTGCTTGGGGGTGGGCTCCCTCTGTGCACACAACCTCCAAGTGGATTTGTAGTCAACAGCAAGTCAGTGGGCTTCTATTTTGAGTTCCCAGTTCCTATACAGCTTGAGACCCTGCAGCTCAAATTTGCTGTGGTGTGGGAAAGTGCAAAAGAAAGAGCCATCGGAGAGAATATTTGGAAGAAATGTGTGTGAGTTTAATGACATCCCAAAATATGCTGATCTGGGCCAGAAGCCTTTACCTGAGTGGAGCCTGGTAATTACAAGACACACAGGACCCTCACAGCAAGCCCTAAGCCTCAGTGCCTCACCAGACCTGGAGGGCAAATGCAGAGGCTATAGGGGTGGCAGTGGACCCAGGCAGCAGTGGATGCCAGAGGTGGCTCCACAAGGGAAAATCTCACCCAGCACTGGAGGCAGGTAAAGTGGTTAAGCTTTGGGGCCCTCTTCCTTCCTCTTGTCTGGCAGTCTAGCTTTATCCGGCTTTGTCTATCATCCCAAGCCTCCTTCTGCACAGAGGAAAACTCCATAACTGGACTTGTATTAGTCATGAGCACACGAGTATATCTTAGCTGTTATGATTCCCATGACCATTTTTCCTGAATAAAGGAAAAATCAGTGGTCTGAAAATGAGAGGTGGGGTGGGGGTGGGGAATAGATCTTCCCATAATACATAATGTGAATATTTGCAAAATGAGTTGGTCTTTGGAAGACTACCATGGTGATGAGGAATGGATATATAGGCATACATATGACCAAAAAAACCACTGTGGTGGGGTTATTTCCTATTCATAAGGACCCTGTGTAAGGTTTATGAGGCTTTGTAAATCTTGACAAGAGCAGACAGATTAATCTTTTCCTCTTAGAGATGCTGGTGGGTTCAAACCCATGACTGTATTGTTAGCAACCCAGTGCTCCCTAATAGCACCACTTTATACATGCATTTAATGCAGTCATTTTGTGATTCTGTCACGCAGCAAATATTTATTGCTAAATGAACAATCTTAGTTGAAAAGTGTGTGGATTTAATTATTGCCTTAATTTTCTAATAATAAAATTATCAACTCTCTTCACAGTGTGAAGTTCTTAGATCTGGCAAAATGCTTATGATAGAGATAGGACAAGCTTAATCTGTACTTACCTCTGCTTCAGACAGCAGTGGTGACAATCCTGCCCAGCTTGTCAAGTTTCAAGAACTTCCAATCCTTAATTTAAACACTTGAGAGATCTATGGAGCCTGTCAGTCTGGTTAATTAAGCTCTGTCTTCTTTTACTCCTCCTCCCCGCCAAAACAAAATCTGGCTTTTTTTTAAATGCCACTTAAGACTTTATCTACTGATTAAGCAAACAAGTTCTACCCTAAGTAGTATGATCTTAAAGCCTTAAGTGAAATAGTTTTTGCTATTAAAGGGAACACACTTCAGAATCTTCACTCGGAAATGTCTTATATAGATTGTCTTTAGAATGATCAGCTTTCCTATTTCAGAACTGATTAAAAGAAACCTTGGATAATTCAAAGCAATAAATAATAATAAATGATGCGTATATTAGAATATATGAAATAACTGAATTTTTAACATTGATTATTTCACAAAAGAATATGTAATATTTCAAAGTTGATAGTATCAGTTCTTTCTCAGCAATAGAACTGGGTTTGGGAAATCTTTAGTAATAAAATTGTGACTGAGGAATTTAGTAATCTATGGGAAAAATAGAATTAGGCAATAAGGGGGTTTAAGTATAACTATGAAAATCTTAAAAATGTTGTATTTTCACTACGTTCATATAGTAGTCACACTGTTTCATTTTATATATATTCAACTAATATTAATGAATACTGCATAATCAATTTCAATTTACCTTTCCTTGATGGCTAAATTAGTTTAAGGATCATAGTCCATCTCTAGCTCAGTAAAATGCATTAACATTTTGGGATGGTTTTTTTTATTTATAAAATCTGACATTTCTCCTATTTTTATCTTCATCAATCATTTAATGATTCTCTGATTTTAGAATCTGAATGTCACGCTTCCAAGTGCTATCACAGTCCCAGAGATGATGGTTCAGATATCTCTTCCTATTGTTTCAGATTTCTCATTCTCCCCACTCCCATTGCTTCTTCCAGAGTGACTGTCTGAGATTAGTCGCTTTAGGCCAAAACACCTCGTACGAAGCTTCTCATACCATCTGGTTTCTCCTGGCCTAGTCGTACAGAGATATGTGAGTGTCCTCTTGCTTGGCCATCTTTATCCTGACATTCCACATCTAAAAGCCGTGTTCTGTTTTATTTGCTTTATTGGTTTTAGACAGATTGCTACCTCCTATAACTATCTGATATCATTAGCAGCAGTGAATTCTAATTCATAAATACAAGAATTAAAATTCTGATGCATAGAAGAATTATGCATAACAATAAATCTATAGACTAGATTTTCTAATATAACAAAAAGATAATTTAGGAAGGGTTGCTGGACAATTACATTTCACTGACTCTAAATAACTAAATAATATATTTTTCTAATTTAAAATATGAATTGTAAGAACGAATATAAGCAAAGCTAAAAGGGAAGTTCATTGACTAGGAGTTTAGCGCACATGAAGGTATTCACAAACCAGGATTCACTAAGATAGCATATATAGATGAAAATTTTAACCTAAGTGTATTCATAACAGTTTGAAATATACTCATAAGTACTCTATGGAATTCAGATGTGTGCAAAGGTGTTCTCATTTGACCTCTTATTCTGCTTTCACTAGCTTCAGACATTTGTAGTTACTTGCTCTTTATTTAACAGACATTAATGTTAAGTATCAGTCAACCTTCAATTGATAAGAAGTCTAGCAAATGTTACAATTGCAGTAATTAGGTAATGTCTGAGGCTAGATCCACCACAACTTAGATTGGTCTAGACAAGTCCATGTCTTTAGATAGAGCCACAAGGAACTCCTTTCCTTCTGTACATTTAGAAATGAAACAGACTTCACTACTGTTCTCATTTTAATCCAGAAAAAGAAAGCGAGAGAAGGAAATTATATTCATGCTACCTAAGGAAGTGGCAGGCTGCTATTGGAAAGGTTGGTGGTTCCAACCCATCAGAATGACCTCAGACAAAAAGTCTAGTCATCTGCTTCCAAAACATCACAGCATGAAAATGCAATAGAGCACAGTTCTCCTCTGAAGCACCGTGGTTGTCAAAAGTCAAAATTGACTCCACAGAAACTAGTTTTATCTAAGTTTGTAAGCTACAGAATCATTTCTTGGATTTGACTCTTATACCAATGATCCAAGATGGCATCCAGAGTTCTAATTATGGCACATAAACTCCATGAAATAGGATGGACAAAGGAAACATCTTGCATAGCCACATCTTTTGTCATTCAAAGCAGCCTTTGTTAAGCAGTCATACCAAAATTACATTTGTATCTCTGAGATAGTTAAGGTTTATTGTGCCAAACTGCCTGATAAACACATGTGAGGTTAATTGAAGGGCGGAGCGATAAATGGCTCGTGAGCCTGACCTTTCTAGTTCTTGGGTCTCCTGTTCTCTGATGGTCGGACTGGGATGCAGCTGCCTTAACCAGTTCCCTGCTTCAGCTTGCAAGGCACACTTCCTGCAAGACATCCCTGAGGAGAAGCCGCATGAACCAACCCCAATGCAGCCCTGGGTGCTGCAACAGCCATGTGGAGACCCCTGCCACCACTGAGATGCTTACATACTCACTGATTTGGCTTTCCTCCGGCAGTCAGCGTCATTGGGTATGTTTTGTGAAATTGAGGAGGACTTTGTAAATTGGTGTCAGACATATGGGCTAATGTTGGGACTTATGGGCTTGGACAACACTGGGTTGGGATGCTTTCTTAATGTATAGTTACCCTTTATATAAAATGCTCTCATACCCATTTGAGTATCTGTGGATTTGTTTCCCTAGTCTCCTTCACTATAAGCTAGTCAAGTGAAGGGATGTTGGGAGCTATAAACTTTATTCTGAACAACAATTTGCTAAGCAAAAAATTTTTAAATAGGGAGTTCCTTTGCCAAGGAATAAACATTAAGAATAGTAACTTGCTATTTCTACAAGAGTCTCTGTCTTAAGAATCCTATAAGAGAGAGGTAAACTGTTTTTCTGAAAACATATTTGTCATATTTTGACATAGTCAACATTCAAATTCAAATGGACCTTAATTTTTTTAAACATCTATGGTTATAATAAATTCTAACCATCAATATTTCATCACTTTCTCAAAGTAATCCCAAGCCCTATTTCTGAATTAATTTTAGTTCAATAAGCAGCCTACATTGATGCTAAATCTCAGGTAACATACCCTAAAGAGGTTTCTAATTTTAATTTTGCACTTGTTTTTCCATTGCCTGCGTGGTTCACTATTCATCTATCTCTATTTGCTATTGAATCATTTGTGTTATAACTGTGCAACATTCATGATTTTCACTTCCATTTTATTTTTAAGTATTTTTCTTTCTTGAACTAATGTGCATCTTCCTACAAGCACTTTTTAAAAATCACTGTTTTTACATATCAAATATTACACTTGAAAACTAAGCATAAAAAGAATGTGGAATAAGACAACATTCTATGATCTTAGACACCCTCAAATCTAGAAGTGAACTCCCCCAATGGCTCAACTTGAGCCAAATGATAGGCCTAAAAAATGAACGGTGACACTAGAGAGGTATATGTCTTCTCCTCAGAATAATCAGCAATATGAGATAGATACATCAGCCATTGACCAGAAATAAAGCACAGAATGCAGGACCGGTAGGAAAGTGGAGCAAGGTATGAAAAGTAACCTATGCACCACAGTTCATTAGTACACTATTCACAATAGCCAAAGAATAGAAACAGCCTAAATATGTGTCAACATATAAGTGGATCGATAAAATGTAGTACATACACAACATGGGATATTGCCCAGCTATAAAGAGAAGTGAAATCCTGAAAAATGTCACGAAATGGATGCCCCTTGAAAGTATTGTGATTTCAAGCCAGTAACAAAAGAACGAATATGGTATGATCTACCTCATATGAAATAAACATTTAGCGATCAGACTTTATTAGTGACTACCAAGGGAGAGAGATTAGGGGAGAAAGGAGGAAAACAATTTTGAGGGCATAAAGTTTCTGTTAACAGGGGAGGAATGATTAATAAGCGGACAGCGGCCAAGGCTGTTCGATGTGATGAAGACAATCAATGCTATTGAGTTCTATGTGTAAAAATTGTTTCATTGGCCAATGTTGTGCTAAATAGACGTTGACTACAATCTTTTTTAAAGGAGCAAAAATGACCACGTATAACTACTTGCTCTGTTGAATAATTTTCTCATTTTCTCTGTTTAGTTTACTCAAATGAAAATTTAGTAAGTAAATAATGTTCACTATTTTAAAAAAGTAAAAGTGGTCCTATTAGGACTAGCACTGTCTGTGAGTATTGGAAAAGTCAACTAATACAGGCTTAAGAAATCAAGATGTGTCGTGGTTTCACACTACAGGAACACTGGAAGAGCAAATTGAGATGTAATTTCTCAATGACGCCATTGATGAACAACCTAGGATTTTCCTTTCTTTCTTCTCTACCATCTTTAATATACATTTGTCTTTCATGACAACTTTATTGCCTAGCTTCATGGTGACCAAATGATTGCTGCATGTTAGAGTGCAGAGAAGAAAGGGATGGAGGAGAGTGGGGAATCAACACGATCTGCCATTTTTACAATAGAAAAGAAATAAATCCCTGTGTGTTTCATTCGGTAGATATGTACGACACAGTCACCTCTACTTTAAGGTAAATTGCGCAAATAAATATTAACTGTCATTGCCTCTAGTGGCATGGTGGTTACTCATTGGTCTGCCAACCAAAAGGTCAGTTGTTCAAAACCACCAGTTGCGCCATGGGAGAAAGATGAGGCTTTTTACTCTCATAAAGATTCTCAGAAACCACATGGGGCAGTTCTACCCTGTCCTACAGTCACTGTGAGACAATCAACTTGATGGCAAGAGTTTAGAGCATATTTGTTTTGGCAAAGGGTGTAGCTAACCAAAACAGTATGCTACAGTAATATATAAAACAACTCCATGATCAATTTGTCAGGCAATGTACTTATATTTAAGTGCATAAAATTTTAAGTGCATAAAATTTTAAGTGCACAACATAGTTTTTTTTACAACATAGGATTTTAAGTGTGTAAAATAGAATTCAATAATATAAAAACTAACTGCCTTACATGCTTCCTTATTACTGTACAATTAGTAGTGTAGCTATGACAGAAGCTTACATTGAGTCTTATCTAGATGTGATACATGAAAGTATATAGTTGCAAAATTTTAAATGTGTGGACAAATACTGTCCTAAATGGAGAACTAAGGGAAAAAGAGCTACACACTTATCAATCTGCAATATAGTTACTTGAATTTCAAATGTATGCAAAGTTAGAAGTAATTTTCATCTGAATCCTTTATAAAGATTAGTTAACCTAGTTCATCAAAATCAAACTCACTGCTATCTCCTTGAGCTGGCTCATAGAGGTCCTAGACAGGGTTTGTAAGATTATAAATCAAGAGCAGAAAGTTTCATCCCTCCTCCAAAGAGGAGATGTTTGATCTGAAATGCTGCCCTGGCAGTTCGTAAGCACAATGACCAGCTTACAATGTCGCCAGAGTGCCTTAGTGCACCTGGTAGCTTATTTAAATGTTTATTCACACAGTTCTTATGACAACCCATACACCAATTGTATCAAGCACATTTGTACATACAGTATGTTGCCATCATCATATTCTAAATATTTACTTACTTTCTTTTTTTAAAAAGAGTATTTTATTTATTATAATGTATCAAGAATCCCCTCAAAGTTCCTATCTTTGACCTCTAACATTTTATCTTAACCAATAAACAAATACAATAAAATATGCATGTAAACACACAAGAATGGGCAATGCAGCATTATCCTAACAGCAATAATAACAAACAGCAAAGAAAAAATGTCATAAATGCCCAACAGTAAAGAATTGCTTAAAGAAATGATGAGAACCTAATACAATAAAATACTTTGCACTTCTTGGAAATTACGTCTTCTTTCTTTTTAAAGAAATCATTTTATTGGGGGATCATACGACTCTTATCACAATCCATACATACATCAATTGTGTAAAGCACATTTGTACACTCATTGCCCTCGTTATTCTAAAAACATTTGCTCTCCACTTAAGCCCCCCGCATCAGGTCCTCATTTTTGAGCCCTTAGGATCCACTCCTCATTTTTCCTTCCCTCTCCCCCTACCCTCATGTCTCCCTGAAAAATATTAAATTATTGTTTTCATATTCATATTATTTTCACATCTTACACTGACCATGGCTGGGTGGGTGCAGTTATGTGTCAATCATTTTGCTCTCTTCCCCCTACCTCCCCTCTTCTCACCACCTTACCCCTACCCTTCTGGTATGGCTACTCCCATTCTTTTTCCTGGATTCCAGGAGCTCTTATCTCTTATCTGTACCTGTGAACAGGCTCCAGTAAAGACCACATTTAATTGTGAATGTTTTGAAAATAGTAATTATCATCTAAATTTTGGTGAGAAAGAAGAACTGTGCTTCACTGGGCTGTGTGAGTTAGCATCACTTTTTAAAACCATTATCTTTAGAACCTTCATAATCCATGCTGGATTATTCAGGACAACTTAATAACAAGAATTCACTAAACTTCTTTAATCCATGTTTACTGGGTTTTGAGGTCTTTGTTACATGACTTTTCTTGATATGAATACTGTGTGTGAGAGAGAGAGAGAGAGAAGAAAAAGACCGCCTGTGTGCGAGTATGTGCTTGCATTTGGCATGAACCAAGAACCCAAACGCCCTAGTAAATGTTATAAATAAACCAAAATGATCATTGATTCTGACTCAGTAATCTTATAGAAGAAAATAGAAATACCTCTTAGCTGTAAATCTTTACAGAGACAGACTCCGCATCTTTCTCCTATGGAGTAGCTAATAGGTTCAATCTAATGACCTTGAGTAAGCAGCCTACTTTAACCACAGCTATAGATGAGTACAAATAACCACAGGTATAGATGAGCACAAATAACATAAATGTAACTGGAGGATTGTTGGGTTTTGTGCTTTTGCTTGATTTCATCAATGTAAATAGAAATTTCTAGACTGCAGGGCACAACTCTGGCCATGATAGAATGTCTAAATGATAAATAGGGGAAAAATTACTAAGGGATGTGTGCTGTGTGCATGTACTACTCACTTAGTGATTATTTTCATATAAACTAATTATTACTCAAATTTATTACTTGAGATTTGAAGTATCCAGTCACAAATCATGTGCTTATCTCTAAAACTCTAAGAGCTCTGAATATAAAATTTTCCACATTATTAAATCCAACTAAATATGAACTAAGTTGTATTGAATGACTTATCAAATAAATTATTTTCATCAACACTTGCAAATGCAGGTAATATAGAGAATACATGAGTTGGCAGTATTTACTGGGGTGTCATTTATCACAGTAATCTCTAATAAAATTAACTTTCTACATTTATAATCTGAATTTTTCTTTTAGTGGACTTAACCAATAAAAAAAATTACAAAGCATTATTTAAGTTTTTTCCTGGTGTGATGACTGATAATTATAAACAAGAGTGCTAGTGTATATTAAAATCATTTTGAATTTTATTGCTAATTACTCTAATGTTCCATTTAGATAGGGAGATATTTGAATACACCTTTGAAGAAAATCAGGGTAAATAGAAGTATAACTTGAGTTGAAAAGGTCCTATAAGGACAATGGAATTATATCCTTAATTGTGCACTACCTAACCTAAATAAATAATTGCAGTTGACAAAATGGAAACAGAGGATGTAGCTTTGAAATGAGAAGAAAGAAGAGCAGATATGAGGGCAGGAATGCCTGGAAACCACTGAGATTATAATCAAAGTCTGAGCAAATACAACTATAGAGCTGCTGGTCAATATGTTGCAATTGAATGAAAAAGTCAGCACTCGTAACAGGCCAGTGCTTCTCCCTCACTTCAAAATATTAAATACTTTACTAGTAGATTTAAGTGAGCAGTGAAAAGAATAAAGAGGTATACATGTATAGGTTCAAAAGTCAGAACAAAACACACTGCCACATAGCTGATTCTGACTCAGAGGAACCTTACTGAGGAGAGTAGACCTGCTCAGGTGGGCTTTATGAGAGTAGAAAGCCTCATCTTCCTTCAATGGAGCATCTGGTGGTTTCGAAATGCTGATCTTGTGGTAGCCCAATGAGTATTTACTACACCACTGGGACTACATTCTATGCTAAATTACTCTTGAGGAATTATAATAATACTGTGTTTTGCAGACCTATCTTTGTCTTCCTTTACATATATTTTCCCTATTGGTTTCTTAGTAAATTAATACTGTCACATTTTTTCATTTTTTTTCTTTTTCTCATTTTTTTAAACAGAAGCAAAGTCACTAATATGAAATATCTCAATTATAGACATTTCCAGTAAGTTTTCTTATAAATACAGCTTTGTAGTAAGTCAGCAAATTCTGATTTTTCATTTTCATTTGTATTCAGAAGTATATTACATAGGTTACATAGAAGTTCATTATCTACTACTGTTAGCCAGTTCCCTTTGTTAAAAATTCAACCAATAAGAATAAAAAATGACTTACATATGTGGTTTCCATTTTTGGTGCTCTTAATTTATACTTGTAGATCTATATTTCCTTCATGTATTATTCTCTTTCTGCCTAATGGGCTTTTCTTTTTCTTTTTTTTTTTAAAAGCTATGTTTGCTGGGTATATAATTCTAATTTGGCAGATTGTTGTTGTTTTTTTGTTTAGTCAGCACTTCAGAGATGTTATTCACAGTCTTCTTTACATGGTTTCTCACAAGGAACTCCTCTCACCTTTATGTTTTCTTTTCTATATGTGATGTGTTGTTTTTCTGCATAAATTTTCTCCTTATTTCTGGCTTCGAACAATTGATTCTATTGTCCCTACAGGCACTTTGCGTCATATTTTCACTCACACATATCTTGTGCTTGAAAGGTTTTGAAGTTCATTGAGTTTCATGGGTCTGTGGGTTTATAATTTTAATAAAATTTGGAAAATTTTGTGTATTTTTACATTTTAGATTTTTTTTTTTTTTTTTGCTCCTTATTCTTTCCAGGGATGCAATTGAGTGCATAGTGGACTGCTTAAAGTTGCCTCTCAAGTCATTGATGATCCATTTAAAAAATATTTTAGTATGAATCAAGGCCCGGTCTTATGCCCTCCTTATAATTATTTCTATGTGTGAGCCCATTGTGGCAGTCCCTATGTCAGTCTATCAGAGGGAGGGCCTTTTTATTTTTCACTGTCCCTCTCCTTCACCAAGCACGGTGTCCTTCTCCAGTAGCCATCTCTCCTGATACCGTGTCCAAAGTATGCACAATGACGTCTTGCCATGCTTGCCTTGAATGAGCATGCTGTCTATACTTCTTCCAAGACAGATTTGCTTGTCCTCTTGAACAAGAATACTTCCATTATTCTTCACCAGCACCACACTAATGAAATTTTCTATCTACTTTTAAGTCTTTCCACTTTGTTTCTCATCTTAAATATTTTAGTGTTCATCCAGAAAAGTTTAATTTCCCTAACTCTATTTACTTTTGCTCACCTGGATATCATTATGGTTATTTTAAAGATAATTCTAGTATCTAAATCAGTCTGGGTCATTTTTGAATGATTGATGTTACTTCTCCTTATAATTTATGTATTCTGCTTTGTTCCTTGCCTGTTGACTTTTGATTAGATGCTGCATATGGTGATTTTCAAACTTTTGAATGATGAATAGTTCTTTAATGGAAGTGCTCTTGACTTTCTCTGGTATGCAGTTGGTTACTCAGAAATGGTTTGGTATCTTAGTCTTCCTGTGAAGATTCATTTATTGTGACAGAAGGAAGATTTAGATTGGGACTAACAAATCCTCATGAAAGAAACAAAATATTTCTGAGTGCTCTAACCATTGCCCCAGGTATTGCTAGCAGGTTGTCCAGTCAGCTGACTTGAATAAGCTCTATCTCTAAACCTTATACTACCCCTTCTTATACTGTACCTTCTCGTCTTTTTAGGTGGTTCTTCCTTTAACATCTCAAAGAGAATTTAATTTTTTTAATTCACCTGTCTTTTTCAAAATTGTTAAAAAGTTTGTTTTTCTATAAGCAAGCAATATAAAGCACCCCCAACCTATAACTACCCTGTCCCCAACATTTGTGAAGACCATTTTCAAGTATGTGAAGGTTTTATAGAAGCCCAATAAACTCTCATACGCACTGTGTTTCTAAGTACCTTCCTTAACAAACATCCCTGCTAGGTATGGATTTAAATTTTTCAAATATCTTGGAATTTATTCTACAGATAATAGTGACAGAGTTAAGGGCTAACTAACTTCCAGCCAACTACCTCTGGCCACTTGCTCTCTGTACCTTTCTTTCCAGCCTAGATTGTGCACAAATGTTGAGGAGTTCCATGACATGTGTGGGAACACCTGGCATCCACATGCAACCTCGGCACACATTCCTTGCAAACAGTGACCCCATAAGTACTGTTCACTTTTAGAGGTCCTTCCACCAGAAATGGCATCCCACTTTGGAAGGTTAAATCAAGGGAATGGGGTTTGCAGGTGATGGAAATAGTCTTAGAGCCACTTGGACAGACAAGTTCAGGGACTGCAGTGTTCAGAGGATGCAAGAAAAGGTATTTCTAAGCTAAGGTGATTACAAGCCCTTAATCTTGAAGACAGTTCTTTTCTTTGAGACCTTCTTTCATATGGGTAAGAACATTATTTCCCACGATTAGTGTAGAAATAGTTCATATTTTGTTTTAGAAATTGCGTCCCTCTGTATAACCCAGTCAAACTTACAGTTCTTTGTATAACAAATGATTTGCAAAATAGCAATTCATGTAACTGCTGAATCAGCATTCTCCTTTCTCTTTGAAAAAATATTTTTTGCACATTTAATCCAATAAATTGTAGAGAAAGTCAAAGTCAAAGCTCTTCTCTCTAATTACAAAGACATGACTAGAAGATGAATCCACTATTATGCATTAACACTGGTTTTACTATTTATCACTATGAACAAAAATTAACTATGATGAAAAATGATGACTAGAAACAGGGTAGCCAACGACAAAGGGGAGAGTAGCTTCTATATCTGTCACCATTCCAGAATAAAACTCTTGTCAAGCAGAAAAGAATTTATCCCTAGATATGAAGTTCAATGTCACGGAGCTGATCCTGGCTCATAGTGACCCTACAGGACAGAGTAGAACTGTCACTGTGGGTTTCTAAGACTGCAGATTTCCTTTCTTTTTTTAAAAAAATTCAATAATTTTATTGGGGACTCGTACAACTCTTATCACAATCCATACATACATACATCCATGTGTAAGACTGCAACTCTTTAGGAGAATAGAAAGCCTCTTCTTCCCCCTACAGGGTGACTCGTGGTTTTGAAAGGCTGACTTTGCAGTCAGCAGCCCAATGTGTAAGCACTACACCACCAGGGCTTCTCCCATAGACATAAGTCTTCAATAATCCTTCCACGTAGAAACACATGGAGATTTTCAACTCTCCCTTTTCTGTCTCTGGGTGTGTGTACACTTGCTCACCTTCAGGATGGTCATAAAGTGGAGCCATCATATAGAAGACAGGTTTCGTTTCTACCAGTCCAAGGGGTCAATTCAAAGATGTCAAGAAATACTTCTCCATTGGGTCTCCTGCAGAAAGGTACCAAGTACTTGCACATGTCATTCTACCAATCAGAACCTCATACATAAAAAGGGAAGACTTCCTCTCTAGCCTTAAACTTCTGAAAATTTATGACAGTGGGGCAACTGTGTTCAGTCCAAACCATTACTGTTTTTCATAAAGACAAGCATAGCTTCTATAGAGAAAGCCAATCATCTCTTTCTAAATTATTTATCAATTTAACTATCACACTCTTATGCCAAATACAATTGTGATTTTAAACATAGGTAATTTATGCTTTCAAGACTGATAGGTTAAAGAAATTTACCTTTAATGGATGCAATTAGAAAGATGATGGGCTTTAAAGGGTCCACAGCTACAAATATATGTCATGAATTCAGGGGTAAGGGTAGAAAGGAGACACGTTAGGGTCTTTTGTTGTTTGCTTTTAATAAAGGAAGCAAAATAGTGACTATACAAGTTAAAGGGAGGCACAGTCTCAGTGGTATCTTGGCCCAACTCCCTCTCCTACCCACCCCGCCCCCTATCTCTTTCTACCTTGTGTTGCCCTCAGTTCTTCCTTTGGGCCCGCCCACCCCTCTACCAGCACCTGCTGTGAGTTTCATATAACCGAACCCACTAAGGTTGTGAGCCCCTCAAAGACATCATCAATGTCTACTTGATCGTTATTTTCCAGCACCTGATCTGAAGTTGGCGTTCAGTCAGGTATACTGACTCTATGTGTGGATGACCCGATAAATGAAGCTTCTGGGGATAAGGAAAAGAGAAGAAAGGAATTAAAAAAAACAAAAATAGGAGGACCCATTAGTCAAGCACTCTAAAAGTTACCTCCTATTATAATGCATTCTAATAACATGTGCCTCCTGATGTGGTGTGCAGAGGATACAACATCACATATATGATATTCTTCAAAAGCACATCTTAGCCTGAATCTAATCAAACATATCCAGAATACAGAACATTCTACAAGAGTTGCCTGGGAACTTCAGAATTGATAACCTCCTCAAAGACTTATAAAATAGGATGGGATTAGTGACAATTATTCTAGATTAATGGAAACCTAAAAAAGTTTCATAAGTTTTAACCCTATAACGCCGAACGCGACGTTTTCGTAACATTTAATTAAAGCGTGTCTGGTACAGAAATTATAAAGCTTTTGGAGCCGACAATGATGTCTCGACGAGATCGTCGCACTTTACTAGTACAAATGCGTTCCGCTAGTCACGCATTTTAGCGGCAAATGCTTGAATAGTGGCACATGTTTTGACCGATTGTGCGTTTGAGATTGTGGTCATTGGCGTTCAGTGCATTTTACGATAATTTTCAGTCTAGTGAAGTTTTAGTGTTGGTGTTTTTTGTATATGTTCATAAAACTGTAGTTTTTATGTCAAAGGTGTAATACTTATAAAAAACATTATATTTATTTTATATTTCCGCTTTTTCAAAACGTAACGACTTCATTACGTTCGTCTTTTGAATCTACGGTAACAAAAATACCACAGCATGGATTGTGAATTGTTTTATGGAAAACGGTGAATTTATGACCTAGATGGAAGCAGTACAGACTCAGACAAGGAACCAGATGCTAATATGGATGAAACTGGTAAATAAAATGTGTATTAGATTTAAATTTTTAAATTTTGCAATATAAAATTTTATATTGCTATTCAAACTATTTTGATAACAATATTTATTTTTTCCCATGATAGGAAGTGAATATATACCCAATTATTCTGATTTGGATGAATTAGAAGACCTCGTAGTTAGTAATAATAATACTAGTGAAGATGAGTTAGAAACTTCAGTTGTTGAAGTTGAAGAATCAATTCCAATAACTACAAGTTCAAAGCTATCTACATCAAGAAATCGAAGAATTCCTCTTTGGTGGCACATTTCTCTGGAGACGGTACAGCTAGACCTATGCCTGAATGGTTAGGACAAATAGATTCTTCTGGGGTAGTGAAACGTCCTGTTGAATATTTTAGCCATTTTTTCTCGAAGGATATCATTACGCATATTGCCAACCAGTCAAATCTTTATGCAATTCAGCAAAATCCTCTTTCACTGAGTAGCTAGAAACTTGAGTAATTTGGGGGTACACTGCTTGATTTGTTGACTCGCTAATTGCACTGTACAGAATTCACATCAGATCGAAAAAATATGATCACAAATTATTTTTTCATTTTATAGATGTGACTGTTGTGAACTCTTGGCTACTTTATCACAGAGTCTGTGAGAGCCTTCAGTTACAAAAAAAAAAAATCCAAAGTCTGCAAGAATTCAAAATAAGCATCGCTGAAACTCTTCTTCTTGAAGGAAAAAGTAATAGATCAACAAAAAGAGGCAGACCTTCTACCAGCTTTACTGATGTTGAGTTTGCCAACAGAACGAGAAGAGGTCCTGCCACCAGAAGTATCCCTGGAAGAGACAACCGTTTGGATGGTCTTCACCATTACCCTGAGGTCACAAACAGAGGAAGATGCAAAAATGCAAATTGCAAGTGTGCACCAGTATTTTTCTGCAGCAAATGCAAAGTTCATCTTTGTATCACAAGAGAAAAATTTTTTTTTTCAATTTCACACTAACTAAAATTATAAACAAATACATTTTATAAATAAAATAAGTTTATAGTTTGTTTTTTTATTTAATAATAAAATAAGATGAAAAATAATATAGAAATGAAGGTGCATTTTTATTCTTGTATTATAAATCCACGGACAAATGTGAAAATTTGGTTACATTTAAAAAACACTGCAAATTTTATATTTTTAAATATATTTTGGTTGTTATATATATTGATAACTATGAAAGCAAAGAATAAAAACAAAACATTTTTTTCCTGAAATTGAAAATTCCAGCGTTATAGGGTTATAGGAAGTATATTTTATTATATGTTTAAGTTTCATTTTTTCTGGATCTAGTCTCCCACTGAAACTGATTTTAGAGATTTGCATCTGTGACTTAGGCTAAGGATATTCACCCTTATTTTCTGAATGCCAAAGTAGCATCTCACTGTGCCTTCTAACAAATATGCATTGGTGACGTCAGATAATCTGTTCAGAATAGCAACCACTGCTATTTTTCTCCTTTCCCTTAATTAGTCAGTAGCCCGGCTGCATACACTTTAGGTTCCTTCTCCTCTGCTCCTCATAAAGGTGGCCTAATGGTAAATATATCTATACATCTATAAATAAATAACTCTGTGTTATCTTCTATTTAAGTAATCTATGGCTTAGAGTTTAGCTTCCTGGCCTCTTTATTTATCACTTCTGAACTTGCCTCTTCTTATGGCTAGGAAGGTTTCCTAATGTTTCATTTCTCCATCTTTCTTAAAAATAACAACATTGCTTCTATAAAGCAGTTAATGTTCTCACTGGGCAAATGGAAAGAATCCCACATCACCCTGAAACACATTCTTCCCAACAGAAAGTATATAAATGGACTCTAAGCAATGCTATACTTTTTCCTGATGAGTGATTTCCTTTAAATGTAGTCTACCTTCTTTCATATAGCCACCTGCCATTTTTGCTTTATGTGGCCAGAAGGTTTAAAGGCATTGCTTTTAAATATCTTGAAAGTTTTCCATTGATAAGAAAAGGTAGTAAAAGCACTTTTAAGTGAACAGTAGCATACACATCACAAATCAGGCATTCTGATATCATCTCAGTTCACACCTTGTGGTGGTATAAGGAACTCCAGTGTTTGTGATTTAACTGAGAGTCTAAGCTGTACATAAGCAATGTGGGGAAATTCAGTGTTCTAGTTCTTGAATAGGTCATGGGTTGTATTGTGTGTGTGTTTGTAAATGGTGTGTACATGTGTGTTCGTGTGATTTAAATACAAAATAGCCTAATACTCATTATTGAGGAAATAAACCAGAAAGAATATTTTCAAATGTTTGGTTAATTAGAGAACATCTCATCTTTAGAAATTATCTGAATTTCCATTTTTATTTCACTCAGTTTAAAATGCCACAGAAACAGAGACCAGAAAAACTGAATGTGGGCACAAACCAGCAGCAAAGATACTGTGTGAGGATCAAACTGAAGAGAACTCAGTTTGAAATCAAAGACTTGCCATTGATCACATCTGTATTAACCTAGGCCAAGACTTACAAGCATCTTCTCATTTTTCCTGTGAGTCTGAATGTAGCATGACCTCAAATGAAATGATGCTGGTCTGAGGAGTGGGGGGATGGCTGGCTGGTCTCTGTTCTTAGTGTTCGGCATCTGGCCACTGCTTCCCTGAGCTTTTCACCACAGGAAGAAAGAAGAGCCAACCGAGTTTGACCACTTGACTTTGAGAACTTTACCGGCAAGTTTTATCTGCTTTTCATTATCCTGAAGAGTAGAAATATAGTTTAAAGAAATACCTTTTTTAAAGAAAGGTGATTGAAAATATATTTGGATTTAATGGCATCGGTTACAGCTGACTTCACATGTAAAAATCAAGCTCATTCTCATTTCCAAGAGTGACCCTAGACCTGATAGAACTGCCTGATTGTTCCCTTGATTGTAAACCTTTACTGAATCATACTGCCCATCTTTCTCACTAAGAGTCTGGTGAGTTCAAACTAACGACCCTTTGGTTAGCAGCTGAGAGCTTAAGAGCTGTGCTCCCAGGGCCCTCTCATTTGTAAAGGCCAGTTTATCCCCCTATGAACATGTCCTTGTCAGGATATGTAAGGGCTTGGGAAATCAGAGAGGGGAAAATAAAAGAGTACAATCCATTTTTAAGTGTGCAATGTATACTCAACAATCATGAAACCCAATGGGTGTGTTACGGAGAGTATGCTACCATGAGCATGTTGACACAATTTGGATTGAGAATCCATGGCACCAAAAGAGTAAACATATTCTTATTGACTTTGAAAGAAATATTTTGTAGACAAGTATTAAAATGCTGGCCCTTATACAATTCTGTAGCCAAGATTAGCTCAGTCGATAGGGTGATGCAGAGAGGTGGGTTATTTGTAAAAGAATGCAATTTGGGGAAGAAATAGAACATGGTCATGGGTGTATCAAATACTCTGCCTTAAATTTTACTCAATGGGCTGAGGAGGCACATAATGCCAAGTAGTGAGAGCACAGTAATATGGGAAGATGGAGATGGATGTAAGGTAAGGAAAAGGGACATTGGTCTTTATTTTCAACACGTTGAAAGTTTATATTTTTCCCTAGAATGTTTAGAAGAACAGAGAGTATCAACCACATTCTTTAAACACCGCCATAGGCCAGCTCTGTAAACGAGCAACTCCAATGTGAAAACACTTTCAAAGTTCTAAATGAGTTCTCCCTGCGGTAATAAAGACGGGGCAATTTACAGTGTGACAGTATGTAAGACAGCATTGTCAGCTGTAGTTTATTTAAAGCACGAGGCCTGTAACAGGAAAATAATGACTTTAATAAAATTTACTATTGACTTTGTAGGCTAAAATCTTTCTGTCATCAGGAATACAGAAAAACAACCTCTCTGAAAACCCTTCAGTTAAATATATTCCTTTAATATTTCAAAGCAACTTGATTTTTTTCATCTACATGCTACTTCAAAAGACACTACAGTAGGGTGGAAATTAGTATTTTAACAGAAAGTTGGTATTGCTTACATAAGGGAAAAAACCAGTAATGACCTATGACACTGTAAACGGAAAGCAACATTTGAGGAAACTGCAAAAACAGTTAATGCCATTCCTTGAGATACTTTATAGGCTGTGTCACAAATGAATGATTTATAAATTACTCAATGTCCTTTTCATCGAAAAGATACTTTTAATCATACAATGTAGTTTCTTGGTAGGAATAGCAAAAAGCTTGCTGGGTGTACATAAAATTCTACAGCATGTTAATGAGGTTGGGGTCACTTTTGAAAATTGGGGAAAGTGAGAAAACATATAGCCTGATTTTACTCTCCAGCCAATTTGATTAAATGCAGTATAGATTGCTTAGAGTGTGTAAGAGAGGTCATGCCCGTTATATGAAAAGCTGAAGAAATTCCATTCCTTTAATGTTTTGCATAGTTAAAATAAACTGTGGTAAAAAGTTTCCCAACAGTGTATGACAGCTCAATTTAGAGGTGAAGCCTTTTAATAAAACCTCATGAAATGAATACTTTGGTTTATGCGCTCTGTTTGTGTTTCCCACCGGAGTGCTCAGCATTATGAAGCTGTGGCTCCTTGCTTTACTACTGCAGAATAACATCATGAAAGGAGAGACCAAAGCTTTGTATGAGAAAATATCCAGAGTGAGTAGAAATTCTGATGGAAGGATCTTAATTTAAAGCCAAACTGCTTTCATATTTGCTTTTAACATGCTATTGTAAAGTATATTGGCTTGCATTACAGGATATTATTTAAACAAAGGGAAAAAATCTACAGGGGTGCTTATACATTAACCTATAGCTTACTTCAAGGGAAATTATGAACCTCAGAATCATATGCTAGTTATTTTTTCTAAGCTTTAATAAAATAGGAACTTTAAGCCAAAGCATGCTTTTTAAATTAAGTATATATGTTAGTATGATTTGGAAGAGGGAGAATGCGATGGAAGAATAAAAAGCAGTTCATTTGTATAAAGATTCTGGCACCACCAAACCATGTGAAGACAGAATTCTACCTCAATAACATGTACGTCTCAAAAACAATTCTCTGGGGACCTAGAATGGTGCTTTAAGTCAATTAAATGTTCAATGTCTACACATTAGCAGGCATACTGTTTTCAAGAGCAATTTTCCTTTTCATCCTGTTTCTTCCTAGTTGAACTCTCTGGCTCACTCTGAAAAGTGTCTGCAGTTTAACTGATGTTACAACCCTTTTCACGTGGGGATGTCTTCGTTGTCTGTGCTGCTCTAACGCACACACCACAGGTGGTAGTTTCAACAGACAGACGTTTCTTTCCACCCATTTTGGAGGCTCGAAATCTGAGCTCAAAGCACAGGCTCAGGAAGGACGCATTCTCTTTCACTCAGTTTTGCGGGGAGAGGCCATCTCTTTTCAGGCCTTGATTCTCTTTTCTTTAGTGATCTTTACATAGCTTGGGATGTATCTCCTCTCACCACTTCATTCCTTGGCATCCTTTATATTTCAGTGTACTGTGTGTTAAGAGTTGGGTTGTGTGTTAGGCTGGGTTCTTTAGAGAAGAAGAACCAGTGAAAATTATATACACATATATTATATTATAATATATAATAATTATATATTATAATATATAATTATTGTATATTATATATATAATTATAATA
>NW_022103918.1:3202841-3203899 GCF_000313985.2 Echinops telfairi | reverse complement strand
GTCACATCAATCCAAGGCCAGAAGTTCAGGCATGTGTCTAGAGAAAAGAATGAATCTAAAGTTGGCAGGGTAGGCAGATAATATGTCAGGCCATTGGCTCAAGTTCGTCCAGAGAACTGGAGGTCAAGGAGGCAGATACAAGATCCAGACCCAGTACAAAGCAAGGAAGCTTTTCCACGGCGACTACTTATATAGTGAGTCAGCCACATCCCTAAGGAAACTTATGTTCAATTACATAAGGGCTGTGACTTAAGTAAAAGAGTTATACAACTCTAATTTTCTTAAAATTGAATGGCTGTTCACTGAATATCTGATTATGGAATTGATGAAATGGTGTTAAGTCACATCCTAAGTGAGAGCCGAGCCAAGTTGACACAAAATGTGTCACAATATTCTTAACCCAGGACCTGACACTTATTTGATAAGGTCCTGGCACTTGTTAAAGTGAAATGTATCTACAAAGACTTTCAAGGAAATAGACTGATGGAGTGGCTGCCACAAGGAAACTAACATAATAATGGTGAGGATGTCACAGAACTGAATACCGTGTCATTGTATTGTACAAAGGTTTCTATGCATTAGAACCAGCTCGAAAGCACTAACAGCAACATGACTTGGGAACAATATTGATAACCAAACAGACGCCTGAGGAACACGATCTATTTCTTAGCTACACTTGGAAATGACATGTTTCAACTTATTTACCATTTAAAAAAATGAAATTAGGAGCATATTTAATTCATAACCTGATGACTGTCTATATATTTGTTTTCTATGAGACTTGGACTTTCTTATAATAAAAATATAAAAAAAGATGTAGCATCTGAGGTCTTAAAGGCTTGAAGGTAAACAAGCGGCCATCTAGCTGAGAAACAACAAAGCCCACATGGAAGAAGCACACCAGCCTGTGTGATCACACGGATTCAGAGGGATGAGGTATCAGACATCAAAGAACGAAAAATCTTATCATTGTTAATGAGGGACAGTGTGGAGTGGGAACCCAAAGCCCATCTGTAGACAACTGGACATCCCCTTACAGAAGGGTCGTGGGGAGGAGA
>NW_022103918.1:3192925-3201531 GCF_000313985.2 Echinops telfairi | reverse complement strand
AAAAACAAACAAGGGATCCACATACACTGCAATGTGATAGCAGGGATGGGACAGTTGCCATCGGACCCAGCAGGTATGTCACTTGGTCATAAAGAGAGACTACTAACTTCATTATCTTTTTAATAACCTAACTTTGTAGTCAAATTCTAAACCTATCTTCAGATCCATCCATGTAAAAGTTTTAAAAAAATGTTTGTTCCAATTAGCATCCAAACCAGTTAATTTTACTTACATTGTTCTCAAATTAATTACCTATCCCATCCCATAAAGTTATGGGTTTATGAGGAGTACCGGCACATCAAAAGACTAAAAAGAGGCTTCAGAAAGTTTGTGGAAAAGCGATCATGGAATGCTGCTTGAACTTTCTGAAGTTTCCTCCTCACTCAGTATGTTTCTTCACACTTGAGGGCTTGCAAAAAGGTTGTCTAAGAAGATCTATTATCTTCCATTTCCTCACAACGTTTGAAGCCTCCTCATACAGACGATAGTGCTAAAAATTCCACATAAAAGACACAATACTTACATGTTATTGCACTAGATTTTGTTAAAAAGAATACACTGCTGACCATCTTACTAATCCAAAGAATCTAAGTATTGAACAGCAAAAAGCCAGCATTTTCACAGCAAATTAAGGGCAGAGATGAAGGTACTGGGAGAAAGAATGCCTATGTTTACTAAACAACTCTGATTGAGAAATTAATTTCTTTTTCGTTTTCAGCTTGCAAGTGATGCTATATTTTATAGGACATTTTCAGATGCAGTGTGTTTTAAAAACAAAACAACTTAGATCCACAAGTTATAAATGTGTCAAATCTCTACCATAAGAGCATTTATAATTTTAGAGGCTAGATTGGTTTGTAAGTTTTGGTTTTTGTGGTTGGGATTTTTAAAATAGAGAAATCAGTATCTGACTTGAAACTATACTTTTGACCTCTTACCAAGCTACCTAAGATCATATAAGTCCCTAAGTTAGCATTAACACTTCTCTCAAATTTCTTATATTCATGAGAAGTAAAATTAGATTTTCATAACTGAGAAAATGCCCTATTAATCCATATTAAGTGAATTGTAAAATGGATCATATTGACTTTAATCTGGCTATAAATGACGCACTTCAATCACAGTTGCTGCAGTACATCAACAGAGAGTTGTCAGAAATTCAAGCCAGATTCAGAAGACTGAAAACTCACTGCCATGGAGTTGATGCTGACTGATAGCCACACTACAGGCAGAATTGCCATTGCGGGGTTTTGACGACTAACTTCTTTTGGGAGTAGAAACTCCGTCTTTCTCCCATAGAGTGGCAGGTGGTTTTGAACTTCTCACCTTGTGGATTTTACCCCACTTTGCAACCACTATGCAATCAGGGCTCCTCCAGATTCAGAAGAGGACTGGAATAGGGATTACATTGTTGATGTGAAATGGATCGTGGCTGAAAACAGAATACCAGAAAGATGTTCACTTGTACTTTATTGACAATGCAAAGCATTTGACTGTGTGGATCATAAAATAACTGTGGGTAACATTGAGAATAATATGAATTCCAAAGCACTTCATTGTGCTCATCCAGAACCCATACATTGACCAAGAGGCAGCTGTTCAAGCAAAACAAAGGAATACTGAGTAGTTTGAAATCTAGAAGAGTCTGTCAGGGTTATACACTCTCACTCTACTAGTTCAATTTGTATGCTGAGAAGTAATCTGGGAATCTGGACTATCTGAAGAGGAATACAGCATCAGAATTATAGGAAGGTTTATTAATAATCTGAAATACGCAGATGACACAACCTTGTTTGCTGAAAGTAAGGAGAACTTAAGCACTGGCTGATAAAGATCAAGGATTCCAGCCTTAAGTATGGATGATAACTCAATGTAAAGAAAACTAAAATCCTCAAACTGGACCAATAGAGAGCATCATTATAAACGGAGAGAAGATTGACGTCAAGGACTTCCGCTTGCTTGGATCTACAGTCTCATGGATGCCATTTCTCATATCAAGAAATCAAATGATATATTGCATTGGATAACTCTGCTGCACAAGACCTCTTTCAAGGACTGAAAAGCAAAGCTGTCACATTGAGGCTAAGATGCTCCTGATTTAAGCCGTGGTATTTTCATTCGCCTCATGTAGGTGTTGAACGTGGGCACTGAATAAAGAGTATTCAAAGGGTACTCAAAACCAGTGATGCTTTGTGCGTGTTTGTGCGTGTGTGTGTGTGTGTGTGTGTGTGTGTGTGTGTGTTGAGAAATAGCTTGCACATTTGTGCAAGTAGGTGAGCCCAGTTCAGTTCTAGCCTTTAGGTCAGATGTAGACTGGAGACTCCCCTTGACTCATGTAGCTACAGGAGCTGATGAACAAGAAGCAGGATGATGACGCAGGAGCTGCCACACACTTGTGGATGTCAGGTAAATGAATCAGTGGTCTGTCAAATGAGTCCAAGTTCGCAGTCAGCTGACAGCCCCTGGGAGCAGCAGGCAACAGTACAGGAGATCAACAAGCCAGGTGCAGGATTCAGATGCAGGAGAAGGTGAAGGGCAAAAGCACTCAGCGCTCCTCTAGGTCTCTCTTTAATACAAAAAGTCACACCCCCAATGAGGTACCATCCAGCTGTGAATGATGATAAGTTGAGCCACACCATTACCTTCAACCAGGAGTGGATTTAAACCTAACTAGCTGCCATTAGTAGATTCTGACTCATGGTGACCCTATAGGACAAGGTAGAACTGACTCTGTGGGTTTCTGAGACTAACTCTTTAGGAGAGTAGAAGGCTTGTCTTTCTCTCATGGAGTTCCTGTTGGTTTCAAACTTCTGAGCTTGTGGTTAGCAGCCCAACAAGTAACCAATGTGCTGCCAGGGCTGTGTGTAGTTGACAAACTCTAACCGTCACATGCAGTCACTACCCGTCTGTCAGTGAAGGGGTGCATGCTGCTGCTACTATGCTGAACAGATTCAAGTGATGCTTCCCATGTAAGACTACCAAAGAATAAAGGCCCAGTGAAAATCCATAAATGAGACTCTATTGATCATAACACTCTGATCTACAACTCATCATGAGGAGGTGACCCAGGACTTGGGAAGCCTTGAGTCAGGAGCAAGTTGGAAGCAGACAACAACCTAAGTTGAATCAATTAAGTTCCTCTTCTGATACATAATGATGTGTGTTATTGTTTAGTGCTTGTCCTAACATAGTTTCATGTCTGGTGTCTACCTGGGCATTCTGTGCTTCTTATGTTCCTATGCTTCCTGTCCAGAATTAACACTTGAAAATATATGTTATTAAGAGAAGATACTCGCTTGAATAAGGTTGAACCACTAAGCTTGACTAAAAAGCAAAAGAAAATGAGTACCTATCTACTCGAGTATAAGCCGACCCGAATATCAGCCGAAGCACCTAATTCTACCACAAAAACTTCATTAAAAATGTGCTGAAATCCTCGGCTTATACACGAGTATATATGTATACTTGTATATAGTATATGTGTACATACAAGTTAATATCTCAGACTCATGTTAAAAAACAAGATTTCTGGATTTTTGTTTTGTTTTTAATTTTTAACTACTGTCAGGAAAAGTGAAGGCTATGTATACAGAAGGCACTAAATAGATGCCTTGTTAGTCGTCAGAGTTAATGATCAGTTATACATAAGGTACTACCTGGTCCCAGCTTTGAAAAATTCTTCCTGTACTGTTTGAAAACTGAAATATTAAGACTCCAACTTCTGCATGTCAACAAATGCTTACCCAGTAACACTTACAAAGTTTCAGGTCTGATTTCCATATTTTCCTGTGACAGATGCACATATGGAAACAATAACCTCCTTTAAAAATCAGATACTTGTGATAGAAAACAGAAAAGTATGCCAGATTTCTTCGTTTTCAAAGTTTAGAATAGTTCTATTAACACAGATGCAACTTTCAAAATGGAAACATGTGAAGATAGCAAGCAATTTTGCAACTGATAGCTGAACCTGCATTAATCTATTTAAATATATTTTCCTTTTATCAATCTATGGGATTCTGGAACCTGGTTATCACTTCAAACTGATAAAATTTGGATGGTACTGTTTGAGCAGTCTCGAATCTGTGACCCTGCCTTGGCATGCAGTTGCAGGATAAAGTTAGCTTTACTTTCCTTAAATGAACGGGAGCAGCCTTTTTCCAATCCCTGCTCATTACCCCTAGAATCATTTTGAGCCAATTCATAGCCAGTGCTTGGCTGTATATATCACTCTAAATCATGGATATAAAAAACAGTTTGGAAGGAAAAAATTATTTTAAACGGTAGCAAAATGTCAGTTTCAAGGGGTGTTAAAAGGAAATTTAATCAACTTTCAACACATTGAACACCACCTTGGCATTAGACATCATAGATTTCCTTCTTACCTCCCAACTTCTGAGGCTTATTATTAAATACTTTCATAGCAGCAAGATCACAAAAACATTAGACTGCTTGCTTACAGGTATATCCGACTTAGTAAACTTAAAGGGACACTGCCAATGCTGGTAAAGCTGAAATTAGACCTATCGGCTTTACTCTGAAGCTTGGGCGTGCACAGTATGCTATCTGATTCACTTGGCCTGCCAGCTTTGTTCTCTTGAGCCAGCAGGAGGGATTGACACTTAGGAGAATCTCTCTTTCAACCGGTGCACAGCTCCTGACAGCTAAGCTGGGCAAGTAGAGCCTGGCACACAGCTAGGACCCTGGGTTTGTTGTTCATGGGTAGCTGTTTAGAAATTGGCGTTTTAGCCAGGTGCTCCCTAAAAATTTCTTCAAAGTCAGGAAATTTACTGAAATGGTTTACAGGATTGGCTACATAATTTGCAGAGACCTGGGAAACATGGAAATGCGAGGACCCAAATGCGCTCGACGCCATGGATAGACTGTGGCAAGAACTGTACGGGCCCCCAATAAAATTAATAAAACCATGATTAAGACCTTCAAGGTAACAGCAACAACAGATTGTTAAACCAAGTGCAGCCTCTTTTAATGAAGGGCCCCCAATGATTAGGTAAGTTGTGTTCCATGTGGCTGATATACAGTTTTATATTTGTAGCAGGAAACATACCAATGTAGCTATAGTCAAGATTAACCAATAGACAAATGTACAACATATAGTTTACTTTTCCTGGATTCCTCCAAACCAGTAACTAGGCAAGTGGAAATGGACCTAGAACAAGAATAAGGAGTAAGGGAAAATAGAAATGTTTCTTTAATTTTAAAATATCAGCTCATAACTACGACAGTTTTATATTTGACCAACAACCAGCCGTTATATGTTAGTGTATCAAAATTCTCATAACAATTGAATAATGCAAAGTTACTTCCTGTAAAATTTATATTCTGAAAATTTAAAATAAAGGATTAAAAATTTGTATAATCTTTTGGTGTGAATGTTCAAAAGAGAAGTTCATTCTTCTTTTCCCATTTCTGAGGTATTTTAAAATTCAGTCAGCCAAAGAATTCTAGCAATTGAGGGCTTTTTTAAGTTGAAAATTGGTAAATTTTGTTTTATGATCCAGACACTGAAATTGGCAGTAAGCATATCTGTAAACTAAAATCAGCCTTTCAGTGTTTGATAAATAGCATATTTACTAATGTCAAGCTACTCATTCATTCAGTATTTATTGATTATTTGCTATAGGAAGCACTGCAAGTATATTTTTTAATCAGCCATTATCTTTAAAATGTTGTTTGCCGTCATACTTTGGAGATACTTTTTGAAATCCTACGAGAACTGAAATTTTTAAAAGTCAGTGTAATGGAAAGGAAGTATATGCAACTGTGATGGAGTAAAATTATTTTGCATGGCTCTTTTATCCATGGACTTTGGAACTCCCATCCAGTGACTGGGTGGGAAAATGCAAATAAGGTGTAGAAGACTAGCATGGGGATTTCTCAGTCTTGCCATTATACTGGGTATAAGTCTGAGCCATCAAAGAAGCAGAAACAGGGTATTCTACGACCATCAAGAAGACTCACCAGTATAGCATATGCAAACTTTCTCCCTGAAGTGTTGGAAACAGCAGAGGCCCCAGAAGTAGCCAAAGAGAGACCATGAGACAGAGCAGAGGGGCTTTCTGGCAAACGGGTAAAACTGTGCGCCTTTGGATTGCAGAGTGGGGTGCCCTTTGAGCATGTACCAGCAGTAAGGAGCTTTGTAACACTTGCTGGAACATGGTAGGGACCAAGGGACCACATGGCTGACAACGTGAGAATCAGAGAGGAGCAAGGCAGTCAGCCTAAGTAAGAAGAGGTGCTGGAACAAAACAAATGTATGCCTAATGTTTTCTCATCCTGACTTGATATAACCTGCTAACTTCCATAATTATCTCTCCAAATCATGAATATTGTGTGTGGGTTCTGTGAGATTGTTGCAATGGAAATGACCACACAGAAAAGTAGATTGTTGAGGGAAGGCTGGTAGGTGTCAGGATAGAGTAAAGGGCAAAAGGCTGTCTAATCGCTGCCCTATTAGAATTATCAGTGGACAGACATGGACTTGGACTCACCCTTTCCTTGTTGTTTTTTTTTAAGGTTCCTCTGGGTGTACTCTAACTTCCATCCTTTGCGTTAGCAACCAAAACCATTAACTGCTTTCGCCATTCAGGAAGGGATATAATTTATACAAAGGCACATCATATGGTAAACTTTGAGCAAATGAAGTGGCTGAAGTCAAGTAGTGGCATCGATCATGTGGAAAGAGAACTAATCTGAGAAAGGAGAAATAAAAGATGTTTCTTGGTTGTGTTTGGGTCGCGCTCAAAGGTAGAGATTTGCTGTTGTTGTCTGATACTATAGAGTCGATCCTAACTCATAAGAACACTATGTACAAAAGAAAATATACCGCACAGCCCTGTGCCATCCCCACAGTCTTCTTATGTTTGAGCCTATTGTTGCAGCCACCGTGTCAATCCATTTAGTGAAGGGCCTTCCTCACTTTCAGGGCCCAGCTACGTTACCAAGCATGAGATCCTTCTTCAGGGACTGGTCTCTCCAGAGAATATGTTCAAATGACACAAGATCAAGTCTGACCATTGTTGCCTCTCAATAGAATTCTAGCTGTACTTCTTCCAAGACAGATTTGTTTGTGCTTTTGGCAGTTCATGAGACTTCCAATGTTCTTTACCAGCACCACAGTTCAAAGGCATCAGTTCTTCACTCTTCTTTACATGATCAGTTCTTCACTCTTCTTAACTTTCACATGCTAACAAAGCAATTGAAAATACCATACCATGGCTGGGGCAGGTGCACTTGAGTCTACAGAGTAACATCATTGCTTTCCATCACTTTATAGAAGTCTCTTACAGCAAGTTTACCCAATGTGTTGCTGGATCTCTTGACAGCTGGCTCCATGAGCACTGACTGTGTATCCAAGCAAGAAGAAACAAGCAACTTCAATCTGTTCTCCATGTGTCCTGATGTCACATTTTGTCCAGTTATGAGGATGTTGGTCTTTACACTGAGTTGTAATCCATACTGAGGGAGACAATGTTTGATCTTTATTAGCAAATGCTTTAAGTTATCCTCACTTTCAGCATGCAAGCTTATGTCATCTGCATATTGCAGATTGGTCATGACCTGATGTCGTAATCATGATTCTCTGATTTTTTGCGCAGCGTGTGTATTGAAGAAGTATAGTGAGAGGATACAGACCTGATGCACACTTTTCCTGGGTTTAAACCATACAGCATGTCCTTCTTCCTTTACACAGCTGTCCTTTGATTCAGATACAGGTCCCTCAGGAGGACAATTGTGTGTTTTCAAATTCCCATCCTTCTCAGGGATATCTATAATTTGTTATGGTACACATACAATTGAATACCTTTGCATAGTCAATGAATACACAAGTAAAACTCTTTCTGGTATTCTCTGCTTTCAGCCAAGATTCATCTGACACCAGCAATGATATCATTTGTTTTATATCCTCTTCTGAACTTCTGGGAGCTCCCCGTCAATGTAGTGTTGCAAAGTTTGTTGGATGATCTTCAGCATGATTTGACTTGAATGTCGTATTAATGATTTTGTTCTATAATTTGAGTATCCAGTTGGATCGCCTTTCTTTGGAATGGGTATAAATATGTATCACTTCCAGCCAGTTCACCAAGAAGCTGTCTTCCAAATTTCCTGGCAGAGATCAGTGAGAGCTTCCAGTATTTCATCAGGCTTATTAAAACATTCCAATTGGTATTTCATCATTTTCTGAAGCCTTATTTTGGCTAATGCTTTCAGTGCAGATTGAAAGTCTTCCTTCGATACCATTGGATCTTGCTCATGGAATGTCAACTTGTTCTTTTTGGATACAGCGACTGTATTCTTTCTATCTTCTTTGATGCTTCTTATGTTACTCAATATTTTGCCCATGGAATCTTTCAAGATTGCAACTCAAAGCCTGACTTTTGTTGAGTTCTTTCAGTTTAAGAAATGCTGTGTGTGTTCTTCCTTTTTGGTTTCTAACACCAGGTTTTTGCACATTCCATCATAACATTGGACTTTGTCTTCTTGAGCTGCCTATGAAATTTTCTGTTCAGCTCTTTGGCTTCATCATTTCTTCTGTTTCCTACTCTGCAATGAAGAGCAAGGGTCAGTGTCGCCTCTGTCATTCA
>NW_022103918.1:3190350-3192430 GCF_000313985.2 Echinops telfairi | reverse complement strand
TTATCAATGCCTTTTGATTGCACATGGGAACTATTTCAGACTGCAGATGTTGGTAGAATTCTTCATTACTACTGTTTGTTGTTGGCATATAAATTTGAATAATAGTTATATTGGTTTGATTTCCTTTTATGCAGATAGACATTATGTTATCACAGACAGCATTTTACTTCAAGATAAATATTGAAATGTCCTTTTTTCTTTTCTTTGTTTTACAATGTAGTAGTGCAATTCCCCTTGGTTCCTTCATTCCCAGCATATTAAATCATAGGATTTTGTGATTCAAAATGGTTGATACCAGTCCATTTCACTTACTAGCACTCAGGACATTGATCTTTATGTGTCACTTTTCATTTTTGACCACTTCCAATTTTTCTAGATTCATGCTTTGTATATTCCAAGTTGTGATTACTATGATATTTTTTCAACTGTTTTTTTCTCATTTTAAATCATGCCCATGAGTAAATGAAGGTCCTAAAGGCTGTGCTCCATTCACTTCATTATGGTCAGCTTTGAAGGCATTTCTTACTCAATTATAACATTGCATTTTGAACTGAGGGGGTCATCTTCTGGTACTATCTCTGACAATGTCCTGCTTTAATTCATTAGGCTTACAGTATCCAACCATGTTTCGATGATATGTATAGGGATTTTCGTGGATAATTCCACTGAAGTGGGCAGCCAATTCCATCTTTACAGTCTGCTTTTAATCTGAAAACTCTGCTAAAACATGTTCACTTTGAGTGGCACTACTGGCATATGAAATACTAGTGACATAGCTTTCAGCAACTCACACGCCATCACACAACAAACTAACAGTGCCGAAGCACAGTGAGCAGTAGTGTTTAATTGCAAATGGAAGCTAATTCAAATACAGATAAATTGTTATCGAATGAAGCATCAAATAAAAATGGCAGACATGTTGGATATAGAAATATGAGATCCAAAATAGAAACTGGGCCTAAGGATAAAAATGAGCAAGTTATCAAATTGTGGGTGGTAACTGAAATCAGAGCTCTTGAAAAGATATCTTAATGAGTCAGAGGAATAGAAACCAAGTACAAGGTTTTGAATAGGTGAGGAAGAAAAAGAGGTCTATGTAGTAGAAGAAAAAAATAAGTAGAGAAGGTATATGCAAGAGCATTCGAAGCCACTAATATAAAGCAGAAGAAGCTGTGTAATGATAAAGATCAGACTCAAGTTAGATAGCTCTAGGTTTGAAACCCTGCCCTACCACATCAGTACTATACAATCTTTAAGATATTCTTATTTTACTAATTAACTCAACATATATTAGTTTTTACTATCTGTGGATAACTGAATAAGGTTCTTAGGCTACGATGGTTAAAAAAAGGGAGATTGTCTCTAACATTTGAAACCTACACATTACTCATTTGACAAAAGTTAAACAAATAACCACCAGAATTATGTAGATAAATACATGTATTTTGTATGGGGTACAAGAAAAAAAGTATAAGAAATTTTTCCAAATGCAAATATTTGTTTAACTTTTGTCAAATATTAGGGTGATATAATGACTTCTTATGGCATGTTATAATTATTAAATTAGATTTGCATAACAATTAAATGTCTGACATATTAACACAATATCTGACATGCTCAGTAATTGACTTTAAATCAAAACAATGTATGAGTCCAAAGTTTATCCTATAAAAGTTATAATACTTTAAGTTGCATTCTCAGCTCTACCTGACTGGAAAATAGATAGCACTACTTATTACCACTTCTCAGCGACTATAATGGGACCAGGAAGAATTATTTTTAATAATTATTAATATTTTAAAATATTAGTTCTATCCTTGTGCTTGATAGTGGTCTATGAGCTTAAAAAACAATAAGGCATGTAACATAATCCACTGCCCTCAAAAAGTTCCAGTCTAGTTGTTCTTTGCTGGAGAGTCCATTCTGGCTCATAGTGATCTAAGTACGACAGAAGGAAACACTGTGCAGTCTGCGCCATCTTCCCCACTGTGCTTATGTTTGAGCCCATTGTTGCGATGACGCTGTCAATCCATCTCTTTGAGGGGCTTCCTCTTTTTCACCACCCCTCTGCTTTACCAAG
>NW_022103918.1:3187872-3189358 GCF_000313985.2 Echinops telfairi | reverse complement strand
TATTCAAATCAGAAAAAAAGGGTAAAATTATTTGCATATAATGCTGTATATAGAAAATTCCAAAAGAGCACACAAGAAATGTACTAGAGTTAGTAAATTAATTCTGTAAAATACCAGGGTACAAAACAAAGATGTAAAAATTAGTTGCATTCTTCTACCTCAGTAATGAGCCATCTACAAAGGAAAGTAAGAAAAGAATTCAATTTTCTCTATAGCATCTGAAAGAATAGAATACCTAGAAATCATTTTTCTTTCTTTATTAAAAGATAATTGTATTGGGGGTCTTACAGCTCTTATAACAATGCATACATCAATTGTATCAAGCATATTTGTACATATGTTGCCATCATTATTTTCTAGACATTTACTTTCTATTGAGCCCTTGGTATCAGGTGGAAGTAGGGTGAATGTGATGGTGGGGTAGGAGGAAGATAAAAGGAAACAGAGGAACTATCTAGAAAGCAAAGCTATGGAGAGAGGTGTATGCATAGGTGTGTACATATATAAACACATTGATTCATAAAAATAGAGGTATTGGAATAAGCATATTTAAATGGCAATATACTGAGGTAGTGGATGGACTTTGCATCTGTGTTCATACCCTCCCTCAAGGAAGGACACTTTGTTTTAACAAACTGGCATTCCGTGATATTCATCCCCCTGGCACAATCATTGAAGACAAAATGGCTGGGTAAGTAAATGTAGTGAAGAAAGCAGATGGTTTCCGGCTATCAAAAGATATAACATCTGGGGTCTTATAGGTTTGAAGTTTAAAGAGTAGCCATCTAGTAGAGAAGCAACCAGTCCACACAAGAAGCTCAACAGCCCACACATTCATTAGATGTCATCAGGACCGGGTAATTGGCATCAGAAGACCCAAAACAAATTAACAAACAAAACCATATTGTTGAGAACAAGGGGGGTCAGAGCAGAGACACAAAGCCCATCCGTAGACAATGGGACATTCCCTCACTGAGGTGTTATGGGGAAGGGATGAGTCAACCAGGGTGTGGTAAAGAATTGATGAAACACATGATATTCCTCTGGTTCCTAGAAACAAATTTTAGCAGAGAATTGAAGGCTTGTGCACTAAATATTACTGACAAAATTTCAAATACATAAGTAAATGGAAAAATGCACTATGCTTATAGAGTAGAAGACTATATTATTATCAAAGTGGTCTATAAACACACCACAACTCATCAAAGTTCCAACAACATTTATTGCAGAAATAATGTTCAAGCTTATATAATATTGCAAGAAGCTCCTATAGGTTGTTTGGAGCAGCTGGTGGTTTTGAACTGCTGATCTTTCATTTAGCAGCTTTACACAACTCGTTAGCCATTCACAAATTTTAGTCAAAACAATAATTAAAACATATCTGCACCTAACAGTATAAAACTAAAATGCATATACCTCAAAGAGTGTCAGCCACATTTAAACATAATATCTATAAGTGATCAAAACAAAAATGTTCTATACTTAA
>NW_022103918.1:3161437-3185302 GCF_000313985.2 Echinops telfairi | reverse complement strand
GACGTGAGTTGCACTGAGCCATTTGTAGTGCTTTCTATTTTAACCATTTATTTCTTGTATTATATTTTTATCTGTATATGACTTAACAGTCTATTTCTCATTATATATCTAATTATCTTTATAAATAAATATATTAAGTTATCAGCGATTTGGTTTTATCTCTCTAGAGAACCCTGTCTAACACACTCACCTTTGAAAGTTTGTAAGCCAGCCACTTCATCACTTTATTCCTCCATTTGGGGTATCTAATTTCTGTACTGTCCACTTATATAAACCCAGTGTTCTGAGGAGAATAGTATATTTTTTGATATGAAGACTCTTCATTCCAGTTGGAACCTTGTGAGTCCTCATCCACAAGCAAAATCAAATCAGGACAGGCTTTCCATAAAATCAGCAGCCATGTACACCAATTCACAGGATCAAAAAATCTCATATTTATCTGGTTGGGTTCCAGTCTATTCAATGTGGGCTGCCTCAATTAGCCTTACTAGGGTACCCATTGACTGCCTTGCCTTTCAGCCATGGACCCCATCACAGATTCTCAACAACCCTAGCCCCCTTGGGCTAGGTCATGAACTTCAGACCAGCCAAACCACTCTTGTTTTCTTTTCTAGTCCCTGTGAACCAGGTCCATGGGTTGTCAGTGGCGAGATTCAACCCATCTCCCTACTGCTGTGTTCCTCCCACTTCCGGTCAACAAGTGGATCCACATAGTCACCTCACAAGCATTTCTGACTACCCACGGGCTCCCTTTAATGTTCAGTCCTAGAACAGCGAGTTCCTTCATTGCTCCAGATTTTTCCTGCTTAAAGTGCAAACCACTAGTTCAAAATTCATAAAGCCAAAGGGTTCCTTTTTTCTTCTTCAGTCTGTCAACAGCCCCTTAAGCAAGTATCTTTGAATGAGAGTGTCCTGAGCACACAAAGCACTGTGTGGGGTTTATCCTTTGAGTCCCACATCTACTTAAAGATCCAATTTAATGTCTGACGGCAAGTACGCTTACAATCTCTTTACTTTTACTTCCCAATAATCATTTCTATCAATCATTATATCGATAACAATAGACAGAAGAAATCATTATAAACCTAGTAGAGTCAGACCTTAACCTCAATTCTTAAAACATTCAAGTTCAATCCTTATTAGTCTCATCTTAATCCTTATCTAAATGATTCCATTGATTAAATATCTGGCCTTAGACCTCTGACTGCATCAAGCCAGGGTTGGGCTTCCTGTCAGCCATTTTGACTAAGCAGCATGGCCTCAGAGAATAAGTTCAAGGGGCCATTTTGCCCCTGGTGCTCAAAATATGCATTAATCACATTCATTTTTGCCATTTCAATCAGGAATAATCGAAGACAGCAATCAAGGAAAAGAATCAAAACTTTAAATTCCGGCATCTTTTCCAGAAAACAATTGAGTAAACAGTGTGGAACTGTCTGACCTCCAGCTAGTTAAAGAAGTAAAACTACATGATTTGTTCATCTAGTACCCCATTCCAAGTTACCGTAAGGCGTTAGACTGGGTTGACTAGAGAAACAAATCTAGAGGCACATGTGTAAAAGAGAGCTTTATTTAAAAAAGCAATTGTATATTGAGGAAACATCCACGCCCAGTCCAGATGAAATCTTCAAGTCCGATATTAGCCCATATGTACTTAAATCCCTCTTCAGACTCATGCAGTACATGCAATGATGCAAAATGCAGGAAGGTCACCAGCTGGTGGGTGAAAATTCTTGTGGATCTAATGGCAGTGGAAGCATCTGCAGGGTTCTAGCTGCCATCAGTGTGGCTCCATGTGGCTTGTCAACAGGAATGTGGAGCAGTGAGCATACGGCCCACCTCCCCAGAGAAAGAGAGGAAGTCCCCAGACTCCTCATGAGAAGGCTGTGACATGATTGACAGGGTAGACTCCACCCCTTCACATTTAATATCCTCTAGTTGACATGAAATTATGCAACTACCACAGCAGCCCCTCACATGCCACTAGGGCTCCTTATACAAGGATGTATAAAACCTAGGTGAACTCTATAGCCACTATGGTATGAATAGTAAGAGATTAATTAATACTTACTAGTTACCTTCTGGATAATATTCAAACATTCTAAGCCAGCATTCAAGAGTCTTTGGGATTTATCTCAAAGTACCTTAATGACCTTTTCCTCTCTGGTGTTTCTCTTATGCACCTCAAGCTGCAGCTAAACACAGTTGCAATTCCTCTAATCTCTGCTTTAATATTTCTGACTTTCTTCTTGGAATATAACCCACTTTCCTTCCCTCTCTTCTGTATCCTATCCTATGCTTCATTTAAAATAACATAAATTAGTTCCCACCCTTGAAATCCTCTCTTTATCTTTTTGTTGGAAGAAATTTCTCTGCTCTCATGCCTCTATTTTCATCAGTGTCTTCTAAAAATGTTTGCTATATTATACCTTATAATAATTTTATGCACATGCCCTCCTACTTAAAGAAAAAATGAATCTTAATCATAAATTAATCAGTGAAAGCAAATTATTTATTTCACATTCTGTTATCATCTTAGGAATACTCTTCCAGAAACCATCAAGCTTGTTAGTTTTACTCTTTAATTTGTGACAAAGCACATAAAACAAAATCTGATGAAAAGTACAGAATTTTTCATATGTTAGAAATTGTCTCATGTAAGTTAATATGCATATGAATAGGATGACACAATAGAGAGATCCTTTGCTAATAATTTATACGGGCTTTTCATATTTTCTGCTGTTAATCCTTCTTTTCCTATATTCTGTACCTAGTGTTGTACAATGGTGTGAATATAATAACTAAATAAATATTTGCTGAATTAAATTGTCCTGCTGAATATGTTGACTTAACTACAGGAGTCGGTATTTATTTTCAGCAATTTTATCCATTTGTGGCATTTTATTCTTGTCTTTAAAAATCTTTTCTAGATCCTGTAACAGACACCCAATATGAAGGTCTTTATAATTTTAATTAGCATTTATCATGTATCTTCAAACAAGTCATTAGTAAAATAATACTGATATACCCTGTAATAGTCTACTAGAAATAGCCCTTCAGGTGATTATGGATTCATAATAAGATTTCTTGAACTGCAATCATTCCACTATAAACTATTTGATTATCCTATTCATATATTTCCTTTTTTGTTTCCTCTTCGTTGGTTGCTAGAAAACTTAGTTCATTCAGAGGTTATATTATCCAGACCTTTGAATCTGGGTGAAAGTCATCCAGGATAAATGACTAGCTATCTCCAACAAAATGTGTTCGGAAGTGGTGTGCATGACTTGCACGCTAAGGGACTCACCAAGCAAGTATTTTTATCTCATTCTTTTTCCCCTTCAAATGGCTTGACACAATCTAGCACAGTGAACTGAAAAGGCATTTTTTAATCTGCATGATTATAAAACGACTCAGTCATTTCTGTGATTCTGTAAACAATTTTCAATCCCACATTTTTTTGCCTAGAACTTGCTGCTTAAAAATAAGGAGGCAAAAACTGAATACCAAATGCTATAGAAAAGTATGGTGAAGAAACTAGATGGTGCCTGGATATCAGAAAGAATAATGTCTGGGGACTTAAAGACTTGTTATCTAAGCAAGGAGTCAAGTAGGTCCACAATAGGAGAACACCAGCCTCTGATTTCTAAGGATTTTAAATAATGACATCCTAATCTAAAGGAGGGACTGGTATCAGAGATTAAATTGTGAACACTCAGTTTGCAGAAGGCGATGGATGACAGTGGATGCCCAAAATCCATTTACAGGGTCTACACATGAATTAAACTTCTGATAAATCCCCCTGACCATAGTTGAGGGATAGGAAAACATTGCTATCAGAGAGAGAGCATTGTAAAGTGAACTATGGCAGATGTAATTAGGTTAATATAAAATATGTTATCATTGATAACATCTCTTTTGACCCATTTTAAAGTTGTTTCCATTTTTAATATTTTCTGGTTTTTTATTGATTCAGGTTTTTTTATGCTTTGTCTTGTCTTTGCTGTTTTTTTGTTTGCTTTCCATTTGGGTTTTGTATGGTTTTCTGTATATGATGTTCAGGATCTGTAGGTCTAACAAGACGGTGACTGAGTTAATAATTCTTTGGTGGCATGGCAGAGGAGGATGGGGGGAAAGAGGGAGCTAACAACAATGAGTAGGAGGAGACAATGTTCTGAACATGTGGTGTGCATACCAATAAAGCTATTAAAAAATTAAAAAATAAAAACTGAAAATTCAAGACATCTTAATTGCCTCAGATTACTGAATTATTAGGACAAATGTTTCCTTAAAAGAATCCTAAATTCTCAACAACAACAAAAAAACCTGTATTAGAGCTCATTTGACTCAGTTATTCATACTCCGCTTGAGTATTTTCTACAACAGCAGCCAGTGGTCATTCAGCTTCTATGTAAATGTCTTTGTCCACCAGCAGTGGTGTTACTCAGATTGCCCCCTATCCAGCATGCCACACTCTACAGAACTCTTAGTAATGTATATTATTAATACCAAATATGGAATAATGTAATGCATACCATTGTAAATTGCTTAAATGTAGAATTTCTTGGGTTATATGTACAGTAACAAAACTCTTTTGTTAAACCTTTCTACATTGAATTAAAGCATGATTATTTACAACATTATTAGTAAATGATGTCAAGAATCTGGATTTTTCTCTTCTAAAGATGAGGCTGTCTGCTACTGTAAAGATGAACAACCTTGAAAACATTATAGAGACCAACAGTTGGAATCAACGCAATGGCACCGGGAGTTGGGGATGGGTTTTATTTAATTACTGCTTCATTCTCAAAAAGTGACTGACAGAGGTTTACAAATACTAATTGCCACAATGTTACAACTAAAACACCAGAAAATTTTGTGACTATAAAAACACGGCAGCAAGTAAAAACAAAAATGCGGGCTTGTGGGCACGCAGACAAAACCACGTGATTCGGTGTCATTTAATTGGATAATAATGGCAGTACTGACTCGAGTGCACTCCAAGCAAACTCACTGCCACTGAGTCAAGGCCAACCGACAGAGACGCTGTCGGACAGCGGGGTACTGACCCCGTGAGTTTCTGAGACTGTGACTCTGAGAGTAGAGAACCCCGTCTTGCTCCTGTGGAGCAGCCGGTGGTTTCCAACGTTGACCTTGAGGTTTGCAGCCCAATGCTTGACCAAGAAGACACCACCGGATCTCCCGGAGTACGTTAGAAGGTTCAAAAAGCAAATTAGCACGGGGTTTCAGCCTTGTAGGTACATGTGAGCTGGGCGTACCAAAAAAAAAAAAAAAAGGTTTGTGCTATTATAACTAACATCAGAGGTATTATATTTAAGAATAACATATTTAAGCTGAAACATTGAACAAAAAGTTAGGTCATGTTGGTGTCACTCCTTCTGATAGTGTCATTCTGTGCAGTCTTGCGCTCCTTATATCTAACTAGTGATGCCACTGCCCACCAGGCAGCCTTGGTGCTTTTGAGATATCCATTCAGTTTATGGGGAGTATCAACTGTCAACATGCCTGTGCTCAAAGTAAACTGTATTTTCTCTATATTTTATGGCCTTTGCCTCAGTGATACAATTTCGGAGCACAAAAGGTTCCACGGTGAGAAAGCAGCAGGTACATCTATCTCTCAGAGATTAAAAGCATGTTTCCAAGAAAGTGGATGGATATCTATATACTTGGAATGAAAAAAAGCAAGGTGTACAGAAAGGTAAATAATTTGAAGGTGAAACGTGTAGGGTAGTTGGAATCATCACTTCTGAATCAGAAATCTCCTGCTGCTTCATATTTGATCATTTTTAATAAATATTTCTGTTTCTCCGAATCTCAATTTATTCAGCTGTAAAATGAGAATCCGAATGCACATCCTGCTGGATGAGTTTATGAACTACATTGTCTGGTGTAAGTAAAGCAAGAGAAAGGACCACTCACTATGCTGACATCTCCCCTTTCTGGATACCTACACTTCAGAACATGTTTCCAAAGGAATTTCTACTTGTCAACATGTTTCGATCTAACATTTTATCCAATTGTTGTAAATATATGTGGACATTGAATGCCAATTTTCTAGAGCTGAATCAAGGTGAAAGGAGCTCTAAATAAATTTAAAGCATGCTTCTCTTATCTTTTAATTACCAGGAAAAAAGAAATTGTATTCTAAATGCTATACTTTTCTCTCATTGCTTCCCCTCTCTGTTTTTGATCCTGGTATAGTTTGCCAGTTGAAAAGCAGATGACCTAGGAAAGCAATAACTAGAAAATTATTTGAATTCTAAGGAAATTGAGATCTGTCTTATCTTAAAATATAATTTCACTAGCTTCTCAATGTATACATTTGCATAAATGTAATACTTCCTGCTAGTTGCATTGTTTCTAATATATGCGATCAAAGTACATATACATACATATTCACAGAACCATCACTGTAGGGTGCCTTGTTTGTTTTTTAAAGGAATCCACAATTTAGATTTTTGCAAATTTAAAATTATCTTTCTCCTTGGCACATGTGAGTAAGAATTATTTTTTCAGAGAAAAAATCCTTAGAGAAATTTTCTCTGACAAAATACAGCTAGTATAATTAAATATTGTTAGCAGATATAGTATTCTAAATGATCACTATTTTAAGAGTATAGTTTGGGAACAGAAAAGTAAGTACTAAAAGAAACATAAAATAAAATTTTACTAAGTAGATGGTGAATTTGTTTTTAGAATGTGTTGCAATTTTTAGAATCAATTTTTAGAATGTGTTGCAGCATGTTTTTACAATGAAATATTCACATACAGAAGTGGCTTCATAGATGAGAGAAAGTTACAGGGAAAAAGAAAGTTATCCCTTTTAGTGAGTGATCTATTAGGGAAAAAGAATGACCAAAATAATTTTCAAAAGGCAGTTCTGAGACAGGCAACAAGGCCACATCTTTTAAAGATTATATTACCACCTAGCCTTAAACAATTGGGCCCTCAGTGAAGCAGTAAGCATTTAATGGAGTGCACATCCTAGGAGATAGAAGTCATCCTTTTATCCCATGGATCTAGCCAAAGAGATGAAAGCTATGAATTCTGCAACCACATGAGACCAGGTCACCACAGAATAAAAAGCTATCTTAAAAAAAATCTTTTCCCCAAAGTTTCTTTATTACTTTCTGGTGGACTATTTTAAAATCATGTCATAAATTATATATGCTTTAAGAAAAAAAAGTTACTGGTAAGTTGGTTCCAACTCATGGCAATACCATGTACACAGTCATGACTAATTACTTGCACCTGAAAATAAAACATTTGGTATTCATATTCTTTCCATTTACTATGATGTTTTATAGAGAGAGATTCTAGTTGATCATGCCATTTTAATTTTTATATGTGTCCTATGACCTCTAAAATTATAGTAAGAATCCATTTCAGGAACTTTTTTTAACCAATTTTACATAAAAGTATAAATAATGAAATCTTTAAAGAGAATTTCTTTTTAATAGGTGCTGCTATGTATTAAATCCATCCTCTGCCAAAAAGAATATGTATTGTTATCACAACTCTCATAAGCTGTAAATATGACACAGTTTGGATAAAGGTGTTTTCTTCTATTTTAATGAAGCCATGTGGTCTCAGCACTAAAAAATTAAGACAATATATTACAAAATAATGAACTATATAGAATAGGTATGCTTAAAGATAACCAATTTTCTGTCAATTTTAGGTAAAACTACTTTCACTATTTGGGAATTCAAAAGTAAAATAAAAGTAAGATCAAAGTGAATTGCTAGTTGCTAGGAAAATCTGAGTACATACTCTCAAATTAGAACAATAATCTGTTCACTGCGTGCATCCTACATACATACACTTGATGGGTCCTCCGTTTCACCATTGATAGAAGAAAAGAGACATGTTTAAAAAAAGAAAAGAACAGATCACGGGAAGATGGGACTCTTTCCTGTTTATCTTCAATAAAGAATGAAAACGTTTCTCAACTAAGACTTGCTCAGTCATAAGAATTTCCTTAGAGCTACATGATGTAGTGTGCTTTTCAAACTTACTGCCATCTTGCAAACTGTACAGGGGAATACTGCCTGGTTTAGCATCAGGAAACGTGTGTGTCGGGGTTGAATCCTCTCCCCATATGCATTAAATCTGTATGCTGAGCAAATAGTCAGAGAAGCTGGATTTTATAAAGAAGAATGTAGCTTCAGGATTGGAGACAGGTCTTTTAATAAACTGCAAGATGCAGATTATACAACCTTGCTCTCTGAAAGGAAGGACTTGAAACACTTGCTGATGAAACTCAAGAATTGGAGTCTTCAGTATGGATTAAAAATCAATGTCAAGAAAACCAAAAGCCTCACAACTGGACAAAAAGGTATTATGATAAATGGAGAAAAGGTTGAAGTTGTCAACGATTTTATCTTGCTTGGATCCACAATCAATGCTCATAGTAGCAACAGTCAAGAGACAAAAGGATGCATTGTCTTGGGTGAATCGGCTGCCCAATTCCTCTTAAAAGTGTTGAAAAGCAAGGATGATACTTGGAGGACTAAGGTACACCTGACCCAAGCCATGATAATTTCAATCACCTCACATGCATGTGAGAGTTGCAAATTTAATACACTGAAGAAATAATGGATGCACTTGAACTACCATGTTGGCAAAGAATATGGCAAGTACCATGGAGCTGCCAAAAGAACAACCATCTGCCTTGGAAGAAGCACCGCCAGAATGGTCCTTAAAGCAAGGATAGTGACACTTGGTCTCATGCAATTTGGACATGGTATCAGGAGAGACCTGTCCCTGGAGAAGGACATCATGTTTTGGTAAAGGAGAGGGACAAAGAAAAAGAAGAAGCCCCTCAACAAGATGGATTGACACAGTCCCACAACCATGGGCTCAAACGCAGCCAAACATGTGAGACTGCTGCAGGACCAGGTAGGGTTTCCTTCTGTCGTGCATTGAGACGCTATGCATGGGAACCAACTCCACAGTACCTAACAACGTTCCTTGTCCACTTCCTGAATTAGGGGCAAAAAGTGAATTCATCCAAAGAGGAGAGGATTCTGCATGTCTCTTTGTAAGCCCGCAATCGTGGAGATGGTGGAGGGAAAAAAGAGAATGATATAGTCTTCTGAAATTAATCTGCAGGAAGAACATTGTCTTCATTTTTAGAAGCCTACATTAAACCACTACATCCCCAGTAGGCATTACTATCCTTGCCTCATTGCCAGATCCCCTGAGTGTTGCTCAAAAAAACAAAAAAAAAAACAACCTTAATTGTTTTTGTGTGTATGAGGGAAAAGGGAAACTTTGGGAGCCTGAATAGAAAACTCTTAAAATCAAGTTGAGGTTTGAGGAGACGTTGTATGCAAACTCCTCTGCACAATACCTGGCATTCCCATTACCACCATGACAATAAGCGTGACCACCAAACAACATTGGCATGGCCATCTGAGAATCGTGATGTTGAGCAAATTATGAGCCTCAGTTTCTACTTCTATAAACTGGGGTGAGTATCTACCAGAAAAGTGGTGGCAAGAATAAATTTGACCTAGATTTTGGTAAGTGTGCTATCAATTGAAACTGCGATTTATTTGAGTATGCAGGGCAAAGGGAAGATTGAGTTCCCACTAGGATGAAAGAACTTGTAGTACTGATAATGGTAGATCTTTTTAAAACATCAGTTTATTACTCTGGAGCGCTCAGAAAAGGCAAGGGAAAAGAAAGATGGGAAATGAAGAGAAAAAACAGCGTTAACATACAGTATATAAAATACATTCCTTAATCAGCCATCCATATTTATTAGATTTTTAAAAAGCATCCAATGCCTTAAAAGGTTTTTGAGAGCTGTGCTATTTTTAATAAAGTCTCATGTGAAGCACCAAATAAGCTCTTAAAAAGCCTGGAAGTGCAATTCCATTCAATTTCTATCAATAGGAATTGCCCAGGTGTAATGTGCTTCATGCAGCACATATCCAGGGAGCGAACCCACTGCATTCTTCACCAGTGGCAATTTGGAGGTGCCCTTCCTGGGTAGCTGTTCCAAGAATGTGGTGGAATGATCAGAAAGAACATGTGGAAATCACTTGCATCTTTTGATTTTGAAATGCACCTTGTTGTGCTTTCACCCAGTACACGTACGAATGAAGGAAGAAGAACAGAAACAAACATTGAGTCTCATTGAGTAATAATAAGTACTCTTTTCCTCATAAAGAGCTTAGTTGTTGGTAGATATTTTCTCACTTTTATGGTTTTGGGAGAGGAAATAGACTAACTCTAGAAAATAGACTTGTTTTTTGAATATAACATGCTTTAGATGTATTTTTATAAACATTTGATTTCTTTTATTCACAGAGAATGTGCTCTTACATATTAAAAATGCCTCTTCTCATCGTTTTTAACATCGATATTATTAGTGTCTAATTATAAAAAGGAATATTTTGTAATTAGGGATGTATACTTAGATGCAAACTTACATTTAGCCTAAATTAATTTCCCAAAAGTTGTAAAATACGCTTTCAGATTCTCTTCTATCCAATGAATTAATCTGAAAAACAACTGGGACCCAACTGAGAATGTTCTGGCAGCAAGCAAGAGAAATGTCAAGCTCACAGTTTTATTTTATTGAAGGCCTCATAGGAGTCCAATGGAAAGAACTGTGTGTGCCTGGTAGTCAGAGATCAGTGGGAGGTAGCATTTAGTTTATTAATGTGTCTTTTACTTTTTTCATAGTGTTGATGTCTCATATTAAAAGCCAAGACCTTGATCCAATTCTCCCTTCACCCTCCCTCTAATGGAAAGAAGCTATGAAAAACAGATAAAGTTAACAAGATGGTGCATAAAATCAAAGTGCATTTCAGTAATCCCAAGATATTCAATACATTGCATTTGCGTGTGCATTGGAATGGCTCAGTAAATTATGTTCCACTTGTAAATATTGAATTTTAATATACAAATGCCAACAGTGCACAATGTTCTGTATATATAAGACAAAATTCTTGTCCTCTGGAAGCTTAGGTTTTATAAAACAAAGCTAATAATTTGTTTCATAATGCTTTTCTTATTTTGCATCTTATTAACATGGCGAGTTGCCATGTATTTATTAGTTGTGCTTTGGATCTGAGTTCCCATATCTTTCAAATTAAGTTAGACTATGTTTTTGACAAATTTTTATTAGGGTGCAAGATAAATCTAGTGATTTACATTGCCATGTAAGAGATAAGCTCTGCTATTTAAGTGGTTAATAAACTATAGGAATATTTCAGACAATTGAAGTATACTAGATTTCTTACACTATTTTGTCATTCAGTAACCTCAAGAAGTTTAACCAAATATCAGCTAAACATGAGTCTCCTGCTTAAATAGTAACTAAGTTATGAAAAATAAATTGTTATTTAGTGATTTTCTAGTAATAGTTTAGTGGAATGAAATAAAGATTAGATGACACAGAAATGTACCTAAAATATATTTTTCATAAGGAGCCCCCATTACACATTGGGATGCTAACCCCAGGGTCCAAAGTTCACAACCACAAGCGGCTCTAAGGCCCATCCACTCAACTCTGCCCTATGTGGTTGATTAGGGGTGGGAATCTACTGTTTAGAAGGTTTAGAGTGTTGATATAATCTACAAAATGACATTAAGTTCCTAGTTCTGGAAAATGTGTCCATGGGATGACTATAGGGTCTAAATGATCTAAATGACTGCAAAATGCTCCCTGTTCTTTGGTCATTATAGGCCTGGTGTTGAGTTTTGTTTGGGGCGTGTGGAATCCTGCAGTGACTCTGTGTAAGAAAGATCTGGCTTTCTACTTTCTGGAGAGTTCCAATTTTTGAAACCCACAGGGGCAGCTCTGCTCTATGCTTTAGGGTCCCTGGGAGTGGTAATTGACTCAACAGTGGTGAGTTTGGTTTCTTGGTATGGTCAGTGTTCAGTTTTCTGTAGTTGTTTGTTTTTTAACTTCTTCATTAACTGAGAAAACCATAGTTTTAAAACCATTATGATTTTTAAAATAATACTATATTTAAGAGCACACTCTGCACACCTTATCCGTTATACTAGTGCTTAAATTCTAAACCTTTTTCAACTGAATTTTCAACCTTTTATCCCTCTATCATTTGATAGTATTCTCTCTCTCTCTAACTAAATTTTATTCCTAGCTAACAACAAAACATGCATCTGTACTCAATGAAAAAATATTCATGCTTACCTGGATAACTTCTCTGTGCTCTCTAACACCTAGAATAATTCTGATGATGCAACAAAACTGAATGAGATAACCATTGCTTCTTTTCCCACATACTTTCTGAAGGAGAATCTGAAAGACACGTGAAACAATTCGTCCTCTTCACATGAAAATAATGCAGCACAAATGCCATGATATTGAATTGGGGCTCTGGAAAGTCAAAATCTATTTACAAATCTAAATTAAAGGGTAATACAAAGCATGACAAAATAGAGAAACTGTTCTTTCAAGAGAAATGAAACAAAAATATTGAGAGTTTGAAAGAGAAAAATAGTTAGAAACACAGAGAATGAGATAATGTTTACCAAATAGTACATGACTGCCCCCAGGCAATGGAATGGTCCAGGGGGCTGCAAAAGCAGATACCTACACTTTATTCTGGATTTTGGGGTATAGTGAAAATGTTTTTAATTTCCAGGGGGCACTGAGTAATTTTTTTTCCCTGGAAAACAGCAGTAGACCAAATAAGTTCATGAACCTTATGAGATAGAGTAACCATGGTTTGGCAGATGCTAGGAGAGCAGCTGGTTATTTTCCTGGTGATTTTTTAATTTACATTTAAACATGTAAATTTTATTAAATTCATCTTTACTGGAGGCAAATTCATTATACCCTAAAACTAAGAAGTGCCTTTAGAAAAATAATAACTGCTGGCCAATGAAGAATTAGTCTTAAAATGTTAAGCTAACTTGGAAAAGTATAGGATCACAGAAACTTAGGTCTGATTTAAAGCCACTTTAAGTTATAGCAAACAAATGTTGGAAAAATCACAAATATTTTTGTCAGTAAAATGGCAGATTCTATCAAAAATAATGTTATGGATTGAATTATATTCCCCCCAAATTGGTGTTGTATATCCGAGCCTCTATTCTTTTAGTTATAATCTCATTTGGAAATCGATTGTCTTTATTAATTTAAAGATGTAGAATTCCTTTGAATTTATTTTTATTCAAAATCCATGGGACATATAATAAATTAAACCAGCAAGCTAAGAAGCAAAAATAGGAGAGATGCTATGTCATGTGAAGATAGCCCAGGAGCTGAAGCTTAAGGGGACAGAGATCTTCAATGTCCCCAGAGGAAATCGCTTCTTGGCCATTTGGCTCAGATCAAGTGCACAGTTCATACAGGGAGAATGCCTTTTCCTAAAGAAGGTCACCTGAACTCAAAAGGTTAGCCTCCTAAGCTGCAGAAAATAAATCCCTCGGTGTTAGTGCTCCTACTGATGGTATTTCTGTTACAGAACTGCTGCATAACTAAGGCAGATGTATATAAGTGATCTACACGAAGACAGTTAAGAAATCCAATGACATTTTCTCATTGGACAAACCTGGACAAGACCTATTTAAAGTGTTGAAGACTAAAGATGATTTGATGCATTTGAATTGTGGTGCTGGCGAGGAGTAGTGAAAGTACCTCGGACTACCAAAAGAACAAATATATCTGTCTTGGAAGAAGTCCCCCCAGAATGTTCCTTAGAAGAGTGGATGGGGTACTATCGCATGTACTCAGGACAAGTTATCAGGAGACACCACTCACTGGAAAAGGACCTCATGCTTGGGAAAGCAAAGGGGCAGGGAAAAGGAGGAAGACTCCCGGCCAGATGGACTGACACAGTGGCTGCAACAATGAGCTGAAGCATAGCAATGACTGTGAGGCTAAAGCAGGACAAGAAAATATTTCCTTCCATTGTACACAGAATGATTAGGAGTCGAAAAAAACTCTTAGGGACAACAACACTCTTCATGAAACATTTCCACTTGACTTATAGCCTAAGGGTAGGTTCCAATTTTCAGAAATTAAAATAGAGCTTATCATTCCAAGAAAACATGGTTAATACATAGCAAATATGAGAATCTTTTCTTTAGCAAATTAAAAATTCGTGTTAATTAATGAAAGAGATGTCCAAGGAAGAATCGTTGTTAATATAATATGTTGTCCTTGCAAATGTGCCCAAGCATAGTATAATTACTTTTAATAATGACACCACACATTTTTAGAGAATGATCCTATTTTTTTAACATCAACACACGGAATTTACTAAGAATCCTCAGATATTTGGGTTTGGTCAATGAGGAGGACATGGTGACAAGCATGATGAAAAGATGGATGGTAGATGGTATAAATGATGACGGTGGGGTTGGTAATGAAATGGGAAGGACTGGGGAGGGGAAAGAGAAGGATAGAAAACAGCAGTATTTTGAATGAGACTTTTAAGACCTGGAGAATACCTGATAGTTTCAAATGGCTGAACTTGCAATTAGCAGCACAAGGATCCCACCACACCACCAAAACTCCTGATTTATGCACCGAGAGTACATAAATTACATGCTGTATTCCTACCTTCATTCTATCCTATGTTGTCCCCACAGCAAACCTCTGAGGTAGGTATTGGTATTGACTTAACTTTAATGATTGAAAAATGAAACTGAAACAAGCAGCTTGGTGGATGTCCTCAAGCTCACACATTACATAAATGGCAGATCCAGAATGTCAACTCAGGCACAGAGTTTCTGAACACTGTTGTTGTTGTTGTTAGGTGCCATCTAGTCAGCTCCAACCCATAGTGAACCTATGCACAGCACAATGAAACACTGCGCCATTCTCACAGTCGTTCTTGTGCCTGAGTCCATTGATGCAGTCATCGCGTTAATGCATCTCACGTGGGCCCTTCCACCTTTTCACGTGCCATCCTTGCCTTTAAGGAGCACTCTGCCTTTACTTCTTCCAACACAGATCAGTTTGGTTTATCAACATCTCATGGTACATTCAATATTCTTCTCCAGCACCACAATTCAAGCGCCTATTCTCCTAGTCTTCCTTATTCAATATTCACCTTTCACATGCATATTCATGCAATGGAGAATACCATCACTTGGGTCAAGGACACCTTAGTCCTCACAGTAACATCCTTGCTCTTCAATACTCTAAAGAGGTCTTGTGCCCAGATTTACTTAATGCGATAAATGTCTTTTGATCTCTTGACTGCTGCTTCCATGAGCATTGATGGTGGATCCAAGTAAGACAAACTCCTTGACAACTTCAATTTTTTTCTCCATGTATCATGATGTTACCCTCTTGGTACAGGTGTGATGATTTTGTACAGGTCTTCCTTACATTGAGTTGTAATCCATATTGAAGGCTACAATCCTTGATCTTCATCAGCAAGTGCTTCAATTCCTCTTCATTTTTAATAAGCAAGGTTGTGTCATCTGCATACCAAAAGTTGTTCATAAGCATTTTTCTCATCCAAATGTCACACAGAAACGCAGTTTCTCTGATGATTTGTTCAGGATATAGCTTGAACAAGTATGATTAGAGTATAAACGTTACCTGACACATACGTTTCCTGATTTAAAACCATGCAGTACTTCCTTGTTCTCTTGGCACAGCTGCCTCCTGACCCATATGCAAGTTCTGCAGGAGCACAATGAAGTGTTCCAGAATCCCCATTCTTCTCCAGGTTATCCAGAGTGTATTATGGTCCACACAGTTGAATATCTTTGCACAGTCAATGAAACACAGGTAAACATCTTTCTGGTATCCTCTGCTTTGAGCCAAGCTCCATCTGACATCAGCAATGCTATCCCTTATTCTACTTGCTCTTCGGAATCATATCTTAAAGCCTGTTTTGACGAATGCATTCCATGCGGGTTGAACCTGTTCCTTCGGCACCATTGGTTCTTCCTCAAATGATACCTCCTGAAATGTCGGACTGTTGGCTAGTTGTTTTTGGTACAGTGACTCTGTGTAGTCTTTCCATATTCTCTTACTGCTTCCTGCATCATTCAATAATTTGCCTACAGAATATTTCAAAATTACAACTCAAGATTTGAATTTGTTCTTGAGTTCCTTCAGTTTCAGCTGTGCTGAGTGTGTTCTTCCCTGTAGGTTTTCTACTTTTAGGTCTTTGCTTATTTCATTATGATAGGTGCATTTTTCTTCTCAAGCTGCCCTATGAAATTTTCTATTTAACTCCTTGACTTTGCCCTTTCATTTGCTTTAGCTACTCTGCGATTAATGGCAAGTTTCAGAATCTCTTCTGACACCCACTTTGATCTTGTCTTTCATTCCTGTCTTTTTAATGATCTTTTGTTTTTTTCATGAGTGATGGCCTTGATGTCCTCTCACAGCTCACCGAGTCTTCTGTCAATAGTGTTCAATGTGTCAAATCTCTTCTTTAGATGTTCTTGAAACCCAGGTGAGATAAACTCTAGGTCATATTTTGACTCCTGTAGACTTGTTTTAATTTTCTTCAACTTTATCTTGAACTTACATATGAACAATTGGTGATCGGTTTCACACTCAGCCCCTGGTCTTGTTTTAGCTGCTGATATTAAGCTTCTCCATTGTGTCTTCCCATGGATGTACTCAATTTAATTTCTGTGTATTCCATTTGGGGAAGTCCATGTGCATAGTTGTCTTTTGTGTTGTTGAAAAACAGTATCTGCTATGAACAAATCATTGACTTTGCAAAATCCTATCATGTGATCTCCAATTTCTTTTCTATCACCAAAACCATATATTACAACTATTGTCCTTTCTTCTTTGTTTCATTTGTTTTCATTCTAATCACCAATAATTATCCATGCATCTTGACTGCTTGTTTGATTAACTTCTAACTGATGTTCGTAGAATTCTTCAATTTCCTCATCACTAGCTTCTGTGGTTGGTGCAGAAAGTGGAATAATAGTTGTATTGATTGGGTCTCCTTAAAGATGGATAGAAACAATCCTGTCACAGACAGTACTGTATTTCAAGAGCGATCTTGAAGTGTCCTTTTCAACTTTGAACGTGATGTTAGTCCTCTTGAATCTATCATTCTTCCACAGTAAATCATAAAATTGTCTGATGAAAATAGCCAATACCAGTCCATTTCAGGTCACTAATGCCTACAATATAACCTTTTATGTGTTCTAGCTTATATTTGACCACTTTCAATTTTCCTGACTTCATAGTTCACACATTTCAAATCCCTATCATCATAAGATTCCAACGGCTTTCCCTTGAGTCTTACCCCATCAGCAATGAATATCCTGAAAACCTGGCTCATGTCACCAGGGCTGACTCCCCGCCAATAAATCAGCTCCTTTGGAGTCACATTTGAGTGCCCTCAGAACCATCTACCAACAGTATCTCCAACAATGTTTCGCTTCCTTTGTTTAAGCTTTCATTACTTGAAGATGCTTGAAAGCTGTACATAAGGTTTCAGTGGCTTCTGCCTTCCAAAGGGGGAGCCGAGTCCTTCTTCATTTTCTGTGCTTCGTCTGGAAGCTCAGTGGAAACCTGCTCTCTCGGAGTGACTCTGCTGGGATTTTAAATATGGGTGACATAGCTGTCAGCATCACAGCATTACATAAGCCACGAAAGCATGACAAACTGACAGACAAGTGTTGGCTGAGCACTGTACTATACTACAAAATTACATATCTAAAATCCCATAAAAAACAAATGCAGAAATATTTGCATATGTTAACTAACAATGGGTTAACATTTTTAACACTTTTATTGGTTTATTTTCATATATCACACAATTCAATAGCTTAATCATATTAAGAAGAGTTGTACAATCAATTTTAGAACATTTTTTCTTTTTGTAATCATTGTTATTAGCTCACTATTTCCCCCAACCTCCCTCCCATACTCACAAAAAACAATTAATCCAATTATCAACAATAGCAATTTACCTATCACTGGACTTCACATACAGAAAAATATGCACACATACCCACACACACACATGAAAACCTAACAACAATAATAAAGTTACACAGATAAAAATTTCAGTTGAAAGGAATGCAGGAAAAAAAAGTAGAACCAACTTAAAATAGGTTAAAAAGGATATCAAATGATAAGGTGTTAAATTTTAATCTAGTGTTATCTGCAACAATCCAGTTTCCAATGCACTTTTCATGATAGCAAGGATATTCACAGCCCTGATTGATTTGGCAAGGGGGATTCACCAAAGGATTAATCCACTTGTAATTCCCCTCCCACCCACCCCCCTTTTTTTAACTGCAACATCTTTAAAATGGGTCAAAAGAGAGATCAAATGATAACAGATACATTTTAACCTAACTAGATCAGCCATAATCAACTTTACAAAGCTCACTGACTGATTTCAAGGCCATTCACAGCCCTTGACTGTGGTCAGAGGGTATTCACCGTAGGCTTAATCTATGTGTGGAGCCAGTAAATGGATTTCAGTCTTCCAATGTCATCCATAGCCTCTGCAAACCAGGTGGTCATAATTTAAGCTCTGATTTCATTCCCTTTACCAGATTCTGATTTTATTATTTCCAATCCATGGATTACACAGCCTGCTGTGCTATCTCCATGTGGACTTAGTTGATGCCTTACTTAGATGGCTGCTTGTTTGAAGACAGACCTTTAAGACCCCAGATCCTATTATTTCTGATAGCCAGGAACCATCTAGCTTTTCACAACACTTTCTGATTGTGCTGATACCTTCAATGATGTTTTCATTAGGGTGATTATTAAATAGGACTATTTCATAGAAACTAATTGTTTTTAGAATGGGGCTAGAATTAAGTGTGAACCCAAAATGCATTCATACATCTCGGACATATATATGACGCTGGTTCACTTTAGAGACCTCATTATCATTTTATATTGGAGAACATTATCAATCATCTCCATGAGACATAAGGTAATTATATTGATAGTGCCATAGAATTTAAAACACTGTTGAGAAAAGGAAATTGTTCAAGTATAGAATGGCTATGAACATGAATACATGAATTGTTGACTTATACAGATTAAAGACTTAAGTGGCAATCACTATTCACACAAAAAATGGGGGTTGGTGATTGGACAAAACATTCAATAATAGTCATTCCCATTGCCAGAATCACATCTACCAGATTAATATATGTCATCATAAAGCAAGGATGGCATTAAAATACTAAGCATATGGTAGTCCCAGGTCACCATTCATTGAACACCTTCAAGGCAAATGTCCAATGACCACCAGTTCTGTACACGTGGGAGAGCAGTCATCAGTTTCTTCTCACACTAGGGGTTAACATGTTTTAATACATAGTTTTTACAAATGAATAAAAAAGACAAATGAAAACGGATGAAGAACATAAAAATATACTATTAGAAGTTGTGATATGCAAAAAAGAGGCTGTGATATGCTTGAAAAAACTCAAACTCACAAGTAATTCCAATCTTAACAAGTGATGCTTTTATTTATCATTCATTCATTCACTCATTTATTGTCTTTTAAGAGTTCTATAAAGGTCCTTTGTAAACTTAGCATCAATTTCTGCACATGACAAAGTAAATTGGTACAAATATACTAGAAAGTCACTTGCTACTACAAAAAAATAAAACTTAAAATTTGCACTATCTTGGCAAATCCACTTCAGACACTGTATGCCTAACTGCCCCCTAGGTTTTAAATGAATGTCCCTCAGACACACCAAGCTTGCATTTCCCAATGAGATATTTTCTTCCTTCCCCTAATTTTACTCTATTGTTATTGTTGCTGGGTTTGGTCAAGTCTGTTCCAACGCATAGTGACACTCATTTAAAACAGTATGAAACCCTGCCCTGTACTGCCCCACCCTCACCATTGTTCTAATGTTTGAACTCATTGTTGTAGCCATTGTGTCAATCCATCTTCTTGAGAGTCTTCTTCTTTTTCTTTTCCTCTCTACTTCACCTAGTAGGATGTCCTTCTCCAGGGACTGGTCTCTCCTGATAACGTGTCCGAAATAAGTGAGATGGAGTCTTGCAATCCTGGCTTCGCAGGAGAATTCTGGCCATACTTCTTCCATGACAGATTTATTTGTTCTTTTGGCAGTCTGTGGTACTTCCAATATTCTTCACCAGGACCATAATTCAAATGCCTTGATTCTTCTTTTTTCTTCCTTATCCAAGGTCCAGTTTTCACTTACATATGAGCCTTAGCATCAAGTGAAATCCTTGTGCTTCAACACTTTAAAGAGCTCTTGAGGAACAAATCTGCTGAATGCCATCCGTCATTTGATTTGTTGACAGCTGCATCAGTGAGCACTGTTTCTCGAGACAAGCTAGATGAAATCCTTGTCCATGTCCATCGTTTCTGATTATCATGATGTTACCTTTTGGCCCAGCTGTAAGTATGTGGGTTTCTTTACAATGAATTGTAATTCATATTGTAATTCGTATTGAAGACTGCAATACTTGATCATCATCCCTAGTCAAAGTCCTGGTCTGTTTGCTGAAGGACTGGCAGCTAACCACCCTGCAGTGAATTTGCATAGGAAGGACCTGATGATCTGCCCTGGTAAAGTTTCCAAGTCAAACCCCTTTTTCGGAGTGTATTCCAACTCATAGAGACCTTGTGGGACATGGTAGAACTGCCCCAAAGAGTTTTCAAAGTATAATCTTTATGTAAAGCTTTATCATCACTGCGTTAAGTAAATCTTTATATTGTGATTATAGCCTTGGCAACCCTATCAGGCAGTGATGCATGTCCTACTGAGTCACTGAGTCAGAATTTATTCTCATGTCTAGGCAAGTATGGAACTTCTTGCAATTAAGATCATGTTGTCCTGCTCCTCTGGGTCCAGGGGTAATAATATGAATGCATTCAACATAGAAGAGGGCTAATAGAAAGCAGGTGGCTGGAATATAAGGAGATTTTTTTTTTTTAACCAAAAGAGGGTTGGGAGAGTTTTAAGAAAAACGGGAGTATATCTCTTTTCTTCACCCAAGGAATGCTGGAGAGACCATCTTGAACTTTATTAGGAGAGAAGAAAGCCTTGGTGATTTAGGAGTTGGGTCTTACTCAGGATTAAGGGCAATTGTGGTCGTTGAGACGTGACGAGAGCAGCAGCAGTTGTTGGAACCATCCTGTGAGTCACAGGGACCCAGGTGACAGAACAGAAGCTTCTCTGCACTCTTCTGTGGGAGACGCTGGGGCTGGGGGGAGGCTCTGAATTCTGAGCACACCTGCTGTTTTTGTTTATTTTGTATTAGCTGCTTTTTAAAAATTTTTGTTGTTCCTAATTACAATCACTGACCTTTGTCACAATCTTTTATAGTAATGTAAATACATGTGTGAAATTTAAACTCTGTTATTATATCAACAAACCATTGATTTTATATCAATTTGGGAGGCTACAGTGTCAATCTTTAACCACTCTACAAGTATTTAACTGCTGACAATCTTGCTCAAAAGAAATCTTTGTCAGAAATCATTGACTTAAAATAAGCTTAGCTGTGAAGAGGGAAATTTTGCCTCTAGAAAGCTCTATTACAGACATTAAAGATTCTGTTTTCTTTGAGAAGACAGGCTAAGGTGTCTAATCAACCCCAGAAGTTCACATTTTTCAATGTAAATAAAACCTTAGTTGGAATTTTTTTTTTCGTTAAGAAAATAAAATGTACAAAATGAAATACTAATAAAAAAGAAACTTCTCGAATAGATAGAAGAACACAAGCAGAAACGTTACAGCCTTTCTATTATATATAAAAAAAAAATTTGAGTGAAGTCATGTTTTCAGTGCTGACCTGGTCATCATACCCCAGTCTCATGATGACCAAGCTGCTCTTCATTCGCTAAGGATCTACTACCTGATTGGGGTCAGAATCTCAGGTCAGACTGGGGACCAAGGGTTACTCTGTGAGTGTGATTAAAAATCTAACGTGCAATCGAAAGCAGAAAATATGTAAAGGCTGAAAGGACATTTATGATAGAAATACCTTTGCAATCTGAATGCACAGCTAATATTTCTGAGAAGGTTCAACCACTCCTTACACCCTTTTTGGTTGGCTGTTTTTCTTTTTGTTTGTCCCTGAATATAACCCAAAACTGTTTAGTTACATAGCCAACTGCATTGTGTCCTCATATAGCTCATTCCAACACAAATTTAAAAGAGGAAAAACTCTGACATTTAATTAATCAATGCATCCTCAAAACAAATATCAAGCACCTTAAGATGACTCTTTTTAAAGTTATAAAATAGCAGATAAGAAAATTCAAAATAATTTACCCTTTAAGATGATCAAATATTAAGTAATTTAGTAAAATATATATATGGTTAGGATGAATTTGAATGAATAGTAGCGATTGCCTGGTAAGTGAAGAATAGTATAATAATAATGATAAAAAATAGCTAATATTCATTGGTACTTTGATATTTGCCAGTAATTATATTTAGAAAGTTACATAGAGTATTTAAATTTATGAAATAGCTCTATGAGATGGTTAGGAGCCTGGTAGCACAGTGATGAAGTGCTGGGCTGCTAACCAGACAGTAAGCCTCTCACACCCACAGGTGGAGAGAGACGCTCACACCCACAGGTGGAGAGAGACGCTCACACCCACAGGTGAGAAAGACGCTCACACCCACAGGGGGAGAGAGACGCTCAGACCCACAGGTGGAGAGAGACCCTCGCACCCACAGGTAGAGAGAGAGACGCTCACACCCACAGGTGGAGAGGGACGCTCAGACCCACAGGTGGAGAGAGACGCTCACACCCACAGGTGGAGAGAGACGCTGACACCCACAGGTGGAGAAAGACGCTGACACCCACAGGTGGAGAAAGACGCTGACACCCACGGGGGGAGAGAGACGCTCACACCCACAGGTGGAGAAAGACGCTCAGACCCACAGGTGGAGAAGGACGCTCACACCCACAGGTGGAGAGAGACGCTGACACCCACAGGTGGAGAGAGACGCTCACACCCACGGGGGGAGAGAGATGCTCAGACCCACAGGTGAGAAAGACGCTCACACCCACAGGTGGAGAAAGACGCTGACACCCACAGTTGGAGAAAGACGCTCACACTCACGGGGGGAGAGAGACGCTCACACCCACAGGTGGAGAAACACATTCACACCCACAGGTGGAGAGAGACGCTCACACCCACAGGTGGAGAAAGACACTCACACCTACAGGTGGAGAAAGACGCTCACACTCACAGGTGGAGAGGGACGCTCACACCCACAGGTGGAGAGAGACGCTCACACCCACAGGTGGAGAGAGACGCTGACACCCACAGGTGGAGAGAGACGCTCACACCCACAGGTGGAGAGAGACGCTCAGACCCACAGGTGGAGAGAGACGCTCAGACCCACAGGTGGAGAGAGACGCTGACACCCACAGGTGGAGAGAGACGCTGACACCCACAGGTGGAGAGAGATGCTCACACCCACAGGTGGAGAGAGACGCTCAGACCCACAGGTGGAGAGAGACGCTCAGACCCACAGGTGGAGAGAGACGCTGGCAAGCACAGGTGGAGAGAGATGCTCACACCCACAGGTGGAGAGAGACGCTCAGACCCACAGGTGGAGAGAGACGCTGGCACCTGTGGGTGGAGAAAGATGCAGTTGTCTGCTTCTGTCGCTCACTGCCCTGGAAACCCTCTGGGGAAGTTCTGTGCAGCCTGAGAGTCAAAATGAACTCAGTACACTGGGTTTTAGGTTTTATGTGATAATATAATTAAGATACGTATTACTAAACCATATTAAGATGAGGAAACTTCCCAAGCTCTCATAAGAATGGATAGTTTCCCTGGGGGACTGACAACCGAAAAGTGGGTGAAGGGAGACGTCGGACAGGGCAAGATATGACAAAATACCAATTTATAAACTATCAAGGGCTCATGAGGGAGG
>NW_022103918.1:3160044-3161069 GCF_000313985.2 Echinops telfairi | reverse complement strand
AAAAAAAAAAAAAGAATGGATAGTTTAAATCCAGGGTCAGGTCTTAACACGCTGTCATCACAAGCAAAACATTATTATTTGACTAAATTTTGTATAATTACCAAGATGAGGAAAACACACCCACACACACACAAACACACACACACACACACACACACACACACACCATAAAACTATATATTTAAAATCCATATTTCCAACCGATGATCTAATTGTAAGAGCTTTGGAAATGAGAACACCTATCCTTTTTATGTGCTTAGTCCTGTCAGCTACATTTAGAATCTTAAAGCATGTAAGTTTCTGGCACCTTTTTAATCTGTTCATCTTAGGAAACAGAGGTACTCAGAGATCCAGCCTTATGAGCTCTGAACATGTGTGTCGGCTGGCATCAACCGCCCTTAATTCTCTTTCACTCTCTGTCATCGAGTCAATTCTGATTCATAGTGACCATATAGGCCCGAGTCGAATTGTCCCTGTGGGTTTCCAAGAGTGTAAATCTTTACAGGAGTAGAAAGCCTAACTGCTGACCTTGTGGTTAGCAGCCCAAACACAAACCACCATTACACCACCAGGCCTGAGGTAGGAGAATAGATCTGCTCTTAAAGGGTGGGTTTCCAGGGTGAGTTTCCCCATTTTGCATTCCAATGCCCCATGTTACTTACAACTTTTGCCATAAAAGTAACAATTGATTTCATTATTATTTCTATTAATATGTAAGCTGTTCCCAGCCAATCTTAGCCAAGACTCCAAATATTTTGTTTTACTAGAGACAGTAATAACTGGCTATACTATAGTGTATTAGTCTAGGTACTTTAGAGAAACAAATCCACAGCAACTCATGTATGAAAGAGTTTTATGTAAAGAAAGTGTGCATCACAAAAACATCCCAAGCCAATGCTACCCTACCCAAGCCCACAAGTCCAACATTAACCCATTAACCCAACACCAGTCCACAAAGTCCTCCACCTCACAAAACAGAGGCAATGATGCCATTGCCTGGTAAGTGAAGAATAGTATAATAATAA
>NW_022103918.1:3157010-3159398 GCF_000313985.2 Echinops telfairi | reverse complement strand
TGGTGGCAAAACCAGTTGCCCATGTGCCACAATTCAGGCCTCTTTTGTTGCTCACTGCTATGCAATCTTTTCAAAACCTCCATATAGAAAGCTTGATTAACAGTATCACCTGGTGGAACAAACCCCAAATGAACTATCCCCCTCACATCAAAAATAAATAAATAAGCATCTTCTTGATCTTTGATTTCAATTGATGAGCTTTTGGGGGCAAGGTGATGATGGACTCCTCCCCTGACTTGATTGATGTTTGCTTTAAGGGTCATACAAGTAGTAGCATGTCTCATAACCAGTAATGACCTTGGAAAATGTCTGGGTCGCGTCAGATATGTTCTTTCAAAGCACAGTGTGTTTCCACTTGATGCTCTTTGTTCCTGTTCATCAGAACCCAAGGCACAAATTTCACACCAACCCTTTTCTTTCCCAAATCTTCCATTAAAATGGGCTGAACTGAGATTCAAGATGGTCCAGATGACTCCCCCATCTCTTCATTGGTCCATTGTCATCAGGCTTCAAGAACAAATGCATGATTTTTTTCACATTTTCAACCATTCGGGATATAGAGGGATGTCCAGAATAAGGTTTGTCATCAATGGACATTTCACCTCTTTTGAAATGAAAGAACCATTCATATATTTGAGTTTTTCCCATAGTGCTGTCCTTGTAAGCTATGTACAACATCATTGCAGTTTCTGCAGCATTTTTCCAGAGAAGGAAGCAAAATTTCACAGCATACTGTTACAGAGCCCCAAATTAAGTGACTTTTTTTAATTTTAAAAAACAAGGTTTGAGCAAAACTGCTTTTATTAAAAAATTCCCTGTGACCAGAGATAACCTTCCCAGGTGATGCCACTGGGTGCACTAACTCAGAGTGAGTTGCTTGATACTCACCTAGTGGGGTAAAAATATGTACTATGAAAGCTCCGCCAAGTGGAGCTTTTTTCTGTGTTTTGGGAGGGTCCCCCTCATAATGTCCCTAATAAGTAGCTTAAACAATTAAAAATGTTCTCTTTTGCATATACACTAAAGATATATTAACAGGCTATCAAAATTAACTGAATAATGTCAACAAATATTTTTAAAACAAAGCAGTACCTTGTGGGATTCAACCTACAGTGTTCTTTTTGAGGTGAAAAATATGTTTTTTCCAGAAGCCAGAGTAAAATATAAACTACTTTTAATAATGAATGTGTATTATATATAAACAATACATTTTTCAAATATCAACTTTCTTGGAGAGTTTATGTTTTTTAATCAGCTGTATTTCAGAAGATTAAAAAAAAGAATGTCTTAAGAGAATGAGTGGTCCATATAGTTTGAGCTATAATTAAATAGTGCCTATTAGTTTATTTACTTTACATTAATATATATTTTTAATTTTACTAGAAAACAATTACCCAAGATTTTGATAGAAGTGGGTACTTTGATACGTAGAATATTTTGCTTCCAAAGATTTAAAAGATTACCTTAATTATAACTAAGTCTACTTCTTTTCTTCTCAGTCTTCTAAAATTGATATGTGATTTGTTATTCCATTATTTTAATGTTATATTGATACATTTATTCATTCATTCATTATATAACAGGTACTGCTCTAGGCACTAGAAATGCATGAATGAACCAATTTAACCCAAGCCCCTATCTCACAGAAGATCGCATTTTAGAGGAGTTAAGATAGATTTTTTAAACAAGTAAGGAATTAAATAATCGAGAGTGTTTTAAGGTAATAACTACCAAGAAGGAAAATGAAGCCGGGAGTGACCCTGGGAGCAAGATTTGGGAAAGGTTTGGGGTACTGTTTTAAAAGACTGATAAGAGACTAGTGCAGGACCAGACAGTGTTTCATTTGATTCTACATAAGGTCCTCTGAGTCGGAACCAATTCTACAGCACCTAGCAACTATGAGAAAGGCCTCATTGTGAAGGTGTCATTTGTGATGGGCAAAGAGTCACTTGAGGAGCCACTAGCAGGTCATTCCAGGGAGTTTTACATAATGCATTGTTCTAAGTTACTTCATGCAGAAAAAGTGATTTTCACTTCTCTTTTCTTACGTGAGAAAAGTTAAGTGTGTACTAATAGCAGCCCCCTAAATGGGGAAGTCCTTAAGGACAGGAGCAGTGTCTAATTCGTGTTTTCTTTCCTCAGAAGCTGACCCAGGGTCTGCCATAATAAATGTCCATTGAAAGCAGCAAAGAGGATTGGATGGAAACAAATTGATTATACAAACACATACACAATAATATGTCATTTCACAACTTCATTTTTGTTTATAAATTTTTTCCTGAAAATCAAAAATATCCAAAAAATTTCTGAAATTCATAATGAATGAATAAATATACCAATATAACATAACATGAGATTATCATAATCTATAGGATAATCTCCCATCAG
>NW_022103918.1:3146857-3156192 GCF_000313985.2 Echinops telfairi | reverse complement strand
CTATTAATGCTTAGGTGAATAGTATCTCATTGTTATTTTGATTTGTTTCTCTCTAACTACAAGGAGTCTTAGTGGTAACAGAGCTGAGCTGCTAACCACAGGTCAGCAGTTGGAAACCCCCAGTCTCTGCAGAAAAAGCTGAAGCCTTCTAATTCCGTAAAGTTACAGTCTCAGAAACCCACAGGGACAGTGACACTCAGTCCTATGGTGCCACTTTGGGTTGATGGGAGTGAGCTTGAGTTTTTAATCATAAGCATTTCGTCAAATGTTGTTGGCCACCCGGATGTCTTCTTTGGTGAAATGTCTGCTTATATCCTCTGCCCATTTAAAAAACTGGATTGTTTGCTTTTTCTCATTGGGGGATTGAACTTTTCTGTATATGTTAGAGATTAGTCCCTTGCCCAACATGTCATTGACAAAAATCTTCTTTATTTTAATTATTTTTTTATATGTGAGACCAAGAAATGGAATCCATTTTTAATTGCTGCTGGAGGAACAACTAGAGCTTTCTTTCCACATTCCTCTGTTTAATGCCTTGAAAGCTCTTTGCATTCTAAGTGCCTGTGCAGCTCTATCCCATCTCCATATTTGTTTCCTTCATTGTTTTTCTTTTGCAATATGAAAATCTTATGTGTTCATATGTTTACATTTGTATTCTCTTAGAAGGAGCTGTGGTTAAAGCAACTGGCTGCTAACAAAAAGGCTAGTTGTTCAAACTCACCAGCTTCAGGAGAAAGATGTGGCCTATCTGTGTCCATAGAGATTTCGTCCTGGAAAACCCTGTTCAGTGCTGCCTGTGAGCAGTTCGATGCTGTCTGTGAGCAGTTTGATGCTGTCTATCTATGAGCAGTTCGATGCTGTCTGTCTATGAGCAGTTCGATGCTGTCTGTCTATGAGCAGTTTGATGCTGTCTATGAGCAGTTCAATGCTGTCTGTCTATGAGCAGTTTGATGCTGTCTATGAGCAGTTCAATGCTGTCTGTCTATGAGAAGTTCGATGCTGTCTGTCTATGAGCAGTTCGATGCTGTCTGTCTACGAGCAGTTCAATGCTGTCTGTCTATGAGAAGTTCGATGCTGTCTGTCTATGAGCAGTTCGATGCTGTCTGTCTATGAGCAGTTCAATGCTGTCCAGTAGGATCATGAGGAGTCAAACTTGTCTCTTCAACAACTAGTTTGGTCTTTGGTTGGATGTTACATTGACTGACTTCTTGGAAGTTACAAGGGGGTTAGTCTCATCTCTAGCTCATTAAATATTGTATTATAAAGGCTTAGCACAGTACCTTCCTTTCATAGAGTATATAAACACAAGGAAGGAGGACTATCAGGAAGGAAGGGAGGGCGGAAGAAAGGAATGGGAGGACAGAGAGGCAGATATGAAGGGTAACAAAGAGGGACAAAGAGTTCTACAAGCAAAAAGTCTTATTATCTTTGTTGACTCGTAATTTTTTTCAAAAACGTTCCAAAAAAATAATTTCAAAACTGTTAAAGAAAATGATAAGGTTCCTAAGTAATCCAGTGATTTAAGCAGGGGAGAAAAAGCACAGTTAGCCAAAGCCCAGATGTATGATGATAGACGTTTACATCTTCACTTAAAATGTACATGCCTATGGGGCTTTCTTACTGAATCTGGTACAGAATAGTTCACCCATTAAGCAGCATTAAAAAGTTAATTTATATAGATCCATTAGTATTAACAACCTTGGGAAAAATGAATTGGCTAGTGACCTTCTAATCCCCTTTTGGATTTTTAAGATACATAATAAAGATATTACTAATGTAGACTCTTAGTAGCTAAGTAGCTCTAATCTAGCAAATTTGTATTATTAATACTTTTAATCAATAATTATCTTTTACATTGATCTTTTTTTTTTTTTTACTCAACCACTACATTTTTAAATAACCTTGAAATCATTCAGGTGTTTGGGATATTTTTGTTTTTTATCACTTGAAAGGAAATTAGTTCACAATGCTTATTAAGGATTACTAAGTATAATGAAATATGTAAGGATGAGGTAATAAGTATTCAAAATCATTGATCATTTCCCCCATATTTTCCTGTTATGAAATTTACAACTGTCTCAATAGTATCAATTATTAGTAGCTAATTATTAAAATGATAAAGTAATATAAATTTATAGTTACAATGGGCATTATCATCAGAATTTGGGAGATAGACAGTGAGGAAAATATTCCACAGACTAAGAAAAAGTAAAATCAGAAGCAGAAATAAGAAGTCCTGATAGATTCTTAAGGGGAGTTTGGAAAAGTGAATGGAAAGGAAATGTGGAGATGAAATCAGAAACTGGATTGGGTGGAAATGGTCAAGCTAAAGGTATTGACTGTATGAGATTGTATAAAAGCATATATATTGTATAAAATAATATAAATCATATATATCAAAGTTTACCGTTCTCATTTATACATGAGTGGAAATAGAGGCATATGTCTCTTAATGACTTTCATCTCCCAATAGGTCAGGAAAAAAATTAACTAATATAAATCAAATTGAAAGTGGAAACTATATCCAATGAAACAGTGCCTTGGATTTACATGGCCCCATACCACCTAAGAGGATAGATCTAACTAAGAAATCTTCACTCTGCATAAGCCCCTCACTGCTATGTGTATGTGTGCATGCATACACATGTGACCATTCTTCCCTGTAACATAGATATACGTTAACAGCACATGATGTTAACTGGGCTTTAACCTATTCTTGAATAATATGAAGAAAAGAGGTGAGATATTAATGAGAAAAAAATATATTTTCATACATATAGATATGATTTTTAAGACTGATCATGAGAGAAGGGAACCGGAAACAAAGCAAAGACTAATTACTGAGTACTTATTTATTCCCTCTGCTCGAAGATTTCCAGATAATACTCTAACCTATTACTCCAAAGATCAGACATAATACTCCATAACATAATACCCCAAAGATCAGACATAATACTCCATAACATAGTACTCCAAAGATCAGACATAATACTCTAACATAATACTCTAACACAGTACTCCAAAGATCAGAAACCAAAACCATGCCTGAAAGGAGTTTGGAACTGCTGCTCTGCTCTCGCAACATGAGCTTGACCCGTGCTCCAGGCATAATGTCCCCTTCCATACAGGACCATCGGGTTCTGGAGACATCCAAATGGCAAAGTTTTAACTACCCAATGAAATGAGTAAAGTAAACTACGTTATAAGTGTTGATTACACTTCATCATGTTGATGGAAGCTCTAAGTCAGATCAGTTAATTACAGTTTGTGAAAGTCAGCTGCATGGTCTTTGGGTTCAATCTTTTGCCCTGGCATTTGTGAGAGCATTCAAATCGGCCAGCAGTTCAAATGAGTCTTGCCTAATTGACAGATGTTAGCTCTTCAGGGGCCAAGAGTGTCAGGTGCAGCTTGAGGAAAAAGACAAAGAGAAAATCCTTGGGCTTATATTTTGCCACTTGCAACTTTATCTAAGCAAGTAACAAAATCTTACTGAAGGAAACTCTCCCTTCAGGACAGAAAAGCAATACCTGTCTGTGGCTGGGAACTCTAACCAATCCAGAAGGTTGCTCTTAAATAGCAATCAAGGAACAGCAGAAACACTTGATGTTGGGAGGAAAGAATGATAAATATGAGATGAGAGGCATTGACATTTTCCAGGAAATGACTTTGCATCCTGAGGCTCTGTCTAAAGAATTATTTTGCCTTTTATCTACCGCTGGAATCCTTCTAATTCTGGAACCTATACCCTAATCTCATATGTATCTTTGGAGCTGCAAATGCTCCGAGGTTCCAAGATCAAGTCAAACGCAACATGTGCACCAGTGGACTTGCAGTCTTCTCCAGGAGATAGGAGAGGAAACTTGTTTTTCTCCATCCGAAAGTTGTTGCATTAAATGACTCTCCACTTATCACCCAAGGCAGAAACCTACGAATCATTTAAAACATCTCCCTATTTCTTAGATATTATCATTCATCATTATTACCTAAATCCTGTCTTTTTTAATCCTCATGTACTCTAGATATTTTAATATTGGAATTATAACAGTAAGGTTAGTGGTTCAAACCCACCGGCTGCTCCACCAAAGGAAGATGAGGCTTTCTGCTCTGATTACAGTCTTGGAAACCCAAAGGAGCAGCTTCACATTGTCCTATAAAGTCACTAGGAGTTGTAATGGACTCATGGCCACAGATGGATTGTTCACTCTGGGTGTTTATTTATAGCAATATTTCCCAAAGTTGGTGAGTCCATACCTTAAAGGGTGCTAGAATAAATCAATGGACCTGCAGCTGCAGGTACCTACACTTTATTCTGGATTATAGGTACAAAAGATTTTCATGCCAGGAGGGTGATGAGTAATTCTTTTTTCTGAAAATGGGACAATATATATATATATATATAATCAAATATTTTTATTCTAACAAAATATTTTTTTAAACATCACCACTCTCTGAAACTTGTCCCGTCATCTCTGTCTTTTTCCCTTTTTAGTTTCATGTTCTTTTTTCTTAAGCTGCATATTTTTGTTACTAATATCTTCCCTACCTGATCCAAAACCATTCCTTCCATTTTGTCCTGCAAACCCCAAATTCCTTTGAAGAATGCCAGGGGGTGTAGCAAAGTGAGCTTATACTCTGACAAATCCAGAAATGTATGATCTCCCATAAATTTACTGGTATACTGGCTTGTCAGTTTTATGAGGAGGTTTCTCTCTTTTTCTTCCTCATTATTTATTTGTGAATTTTATTACCTTTATTACCCTCCCTGAGACTTCTACACCTTGTCCCAATTCTTAGCCACATTGGGTCTCCTCCTCATAAAACATTAAAATATACGTAGGTAAATAGATAGTCAGTTTATTAATCAGAAACTCAACCACGTTCCCAAGTCTTCTATAAAGATTCATACACCAGACCCAACTTGGTGCAGTGAAGGACTTGCTATGACTTTTCTAGCCATGTCTTTGTAACTTCCAACAAATGATGGGAGGGCATGGTAGAGGGACGAGGCAAATAAGCTGTTGGAAACTCTAACATGGGAAGTGGTACATTTTACCATCCTGTGAAGTATGAAACAAGCCATCTCAAAGACAGAAATGTGCTACCTCATTGCCTTCAATAGAGAAGAACCAAGAGTGAAATTCGTGTTTTGGACTCAGGGATCCCTGCCCACTGGGCCTCTTTAAGTCAGGTGTCAGAGAACGGTGACACCAGGGGAGTGGCAGAAGAGGAGTGGCAGCAGAATAAAGATAGGGTGGTGAGTTTCCTGGCCCACAGAGCCAGGAGAGCTGAGTGTCTTTAGGCAGCAGCCTTGCTTGTAAAGTAGGGTGCTTCTAGGCACTTCATTGGGAGCCTATTTATGAAACTAAAACTGAGCACCTTCAGAATGAAGCTCAGTGTGTGGAGTTCTTTCGGGGACTGTAACAGCAGAGGTAAAGGGATTGAGCAGGACAGAGGCTGGGTGACGGAGGCTGAGGACAAGGAAGAGGTGCTGAGACCATAGCTGAGCACAATTGAGGAGAGGTTCTCAGGACCAAAGAACTGTATCTTGAACATTTCTGATCACAAATTTTAAACCCCATAATCATAACTATTTTCTGTGACTTTATTGCAAGAAATTACTAGAGAAGTGGAGAGGCTTGCTCCCCTCACGTCAATGCTGTGACACCCCACAGGGTGTCTCTATGGCAGCAAGTTTTGAGAGAAGTAGAGAGGGCTTGGGAGGCATGACTGATGTCAGGACTGGCATATAAATATATATTGGGGCATGGAGTCCTGTCTAACCTCCTCTGTCTCAGTTGAATTGACATTGGCTGATGTTGAATTTGATTCTCCTTCCCTTGTAGAAGTCAAGGGGTTAGATAATACCTCCACACCGTTTTTACAAATTGTTCTTTTTCTCATATCAAACTGTTCCTCTTAACCATTCAACCCCATGGTTTAAAAAAATTCTCTAATCATTCTCAAAATTCCTCCCCCAAATTAAGTAATTCATCATTTTCAAAATTATATTTCCAAACTATCTCCAGTTTCATCCTTGAAATTCCACTCTTTCTTTGTCCCATTCAATCAATGCCACCAAACTCAGAAACCACCTTTAGTTCTCTCTCCCGTACTATCAATCCATCTATCTCCATAACAACCACATGGGTCCAGTGTTCTATCTTCTATTACTAAGAATATTCTAATGACCTACTACCTGCTTTTGCTATTCTCGGTGCTATATCTTCTAGTTCGTTCTAGGACAAAAGTAATATTGAAATTCACACCATTCATGTTCCTCACCAGTTTTCTATTGCACTTTGATGAAGTCAGTCTTCCTTAGCATGGCTTATAAGACTGATTTAGGTTCCTACTTTCACCTATTCCCTAACTTAAAACAAGCTGCTGAAGTGATCCTTTTTAAGTTCCTCAAATTTACCAAAATCTTTCTTGCCTTAACGGCTTTGAAAATATTATTCATTATTCCTAGAATGCCTTTCACTCCTCTTACATACATTACTTTTTTCCTGTCATTTCCAAATAAATGTCATCACAGAGAGAAATATTCTCTGTTCATTTTATATAAGTAGGTTTCTCCATCTCTCCCCTATCGAGTTATTTTCTACCTCAACATTTTGTTTCTTTTCTTTGAATCATTATCATTATTTGTTATAATTTTATTTGTTCAATGATTTTAAATCCATACCATATTACCCTCGTCTGAATCCTGCCTGAACCTCTGGCAACTACCTGTCAATTTACTGCTGCAACCATGGTTGGATGATTTCAGCAAACTTTTACTTGCTTGTGATATCGGTGATATTGTCCTATGAGTCACCTTTCTTTGGAATGGGTACAAATAGGCATCTCTTCCAATCAGTTGGCCAAGTAGCTATCTTCCAAATTTCCTGGCATAGACAAGTCAGTGTTCCCAGAGCTTCATCAGCTTGTTGAAACATTTCTGTTGCTACCCCATCAATTCCTGAAGCCTTGTCTGGGCTAATGCATTCAGTGCAACATGGACTTCCTTCACCACCATTGGCTCCTGCTCATCTGATACCCCCTGAAATGGTTGAATGTGGACTCGTTTTTGTAATGCAGTGACGTTGTGTATTCTTCCCTTCTTCTTTTGGTGATCTCTGCATTGTTAAATATTTTACCCATAAGTAAGATGCAGGTGTTCTTCTGTTTTAATTTTCTAACTCTAAGTTTTTGCACATTTCATTATAATATTTTACTATATCTTCTCAAGCTACACTTTGAGGCTTCAGAAGAGGATGTGGAAAAAGAAATACTACTGCTGTCAGATGGCTCTTAGCTGAAATCAGAGAACACAATAAAAATGTTTATTAGTGCTTTGTTGATTATGCCAAGGCATTCGACTGTGGATTTAAAAGAAACATGGATACCCTTGAGAAGAATGGGAATTCCAGAGCACTTCACTCTGTTAATGTGGAACTTGTATATGGATCAAGAGGCAGTTGTGTAAACAGAATATGGGAATACTGCGTGGTTTAAAATCAGAAAATGAGTGGACAGGTTTATATCCTCTCACCAGACTTATTTAATCTGGATGTGGAACAAATAATAAGACAAGCTGGATTATATGAAGAAGAATGCTATGTCAGAATTGAAAAAAAGGCTTATGAGCCACCTGTAATATGTAGACACAACCTTGCTTGATGAAAATGTGGACATAAAGCACTTGTTGATGAAGATCAAGGGTTATAACCTTCAGTGAGGATTATAACAAAATATAAAAAGAAAATATTCACAACTGCATGAAGAGGTAACATCATGATAAATGGAGAAAAGATTGAAGTTTTGAAGGATTTCATCTTGTATAGCTCCATAATCAATATTCATGAACTACCAGTCAGGAGATCAAAAGGTGCATTGCATTGGGTAAATCATCTGTACAAGACCTTTTTATAAGTTACTTTGAGAACTAAATTGCACCTGACCATGGTATTTTCAATTGCCTCATATGCATGTGAAAGTTGAATATAGAATAAGGAAGATCAAAGAAGAATAGAAGCATTTGAATTGTGGTGCTGGAGAAGAAATTGAATACTGTTAAAAGGACAACCTGATATTTCCTGAAAGATGTGGCCAGAATACTCCTTGGAAGCAAGGATGGTGAGACTTTACTTACATAGTTCAGACATGTTGTCAGGAGAGACTAGTTCCTAGTGCAGGACATCATGCTTGGTAAAGTAGAGAGACAATGAAAAAGAGGAAGGCCTTCAATGAGATCTGTTGACACAGTGACTGAAACAATAGGTTCAAGTGTAGAACAACTATGAGGATGGTGCAGGATCGACAGGGCAGTGTTTTACTCTGTTGTACGTGATGTCGACATGGGTTGGAACCAACTTGACGGCACTTAACAGCAAGAACACCATGCTATGCACCTCCCTTTTAGCAGTTTGTTCATACTGTGGTGGCTGCTTGTGTGTTGTCCTGATACTGGAAGATATGCCACTGTGGCATTTCCAACCTCAGCAGGGTCACCAATGTTGCACAGTTCTCACCAGAGCTCGGCCAAAGACAAATTAGGAAGAAAGGCCTGGGAATGCCCTTCGGAAAAAGTCGCTAAGGAAATCTCTATAGATCACAACAGAGTATTCCCACATTCAGTGGGAAAGCTCAGAAAAGACAGAGCGGCTACAAGAATCGACTTAAGCAAACAAATGATCTTGCAGATGACACGGGGCCAGGCCAGGCTTTGCTGCGCTGTTGATACAGTTGCCATGAGACAGAGAGCCCTGGTGGACACTAACATCAACAAGAGCCATTAGTACTTTGTTCATGAAAGCACACTCGAATTCTAGCTTGTTCCGATCCCAGCAACCTCTTTCTCACCAGAGTGTCCTCGTTGCCTTCCAAAATTAAAATGCTCAAATATAAAATTCTCATTTATACCCTGGCCTCAAATAACATTTTTTCATGTATATTCTTGTCTCTGTTTACCATACAAAAAAGAAATCACAATCTTTTTCTGAATGAATCCCTTCCTCTGGTTCCTTCCTTCCACATGCCGTCAGCCAGGAAGTCTTCAATGTCTTCCTTTGTCACCATTGTATGTTTCAGATGGTTTTTTCTTCTTCACCCTACTTCAAAAAAATAAAACAAGGACAAAAAGAATGTTCACTATTATAACAGAGATTCTTCTTTCAAAGAAACTTGATCTACAAGCTTCTCAATTTAAATTCTTTAATGCCCCTTTTATCATGGCAAACAGGTCATCTTTCAATACTTAACTCTTGTTCTTAAAAAAAAATACTTTCTAATCACTCCTACTCAGGAGTACTTAATTTTAGCCAGGTTCTATGACCAGGAGTTCTCTGAAATCA
>NW_022103918.1:3139357-3141857 GCF_000313985.2 Echinops telfairi | reverse complement strand
AGCTCTTCCACATATTAGGCAAGCATTCCAGAAGTTATTGAATTTTATTTTCTCTTTATTTAAATGGGTATACTAGTAGGTTGTGCCTCTTGTAGTGTTGTCAAGATCGAATGAGGACACGAGTATACACTCTAGAATAGGAGTTGAAATGAGGTTTAGTAAACATCATCTAATATTGATATTATTATAAGTATTATTACTTTTTTATTATTAGATGTCAGCAAATCATACCCCATATTTTCCTACATTCTTATTCATTCTATTGGAAATATAGATAATAAAAAAGTACATATTGTAAACCAAATAATAGATGGTTATTGTACAGGTAATTTCCAATTTAACTCTGAAATAAATTCCTAAGTACAAAATTTTTAATATGCTTGATATATATCACAGTCCTTTAACTCAATTTACAAAATCTAAATTATTTCATAAGTATTATTTATTTGCTAGAAAATTTAGTAGGTATCCATCATAAAATTAGATAATGTTTCATGCATTCTATATTTGTCTCCTCTCCCTTCATTATTACTACTCTGCCACTCAGGTACAAAGAGAAACTATATTTATTTTTGGTAGTGTGAATAGTACAATAACAAATACAATGGAGATATTAATGAACAGAGAATTTTATTCATCACAGTATCTCTTTAAACTCCTGCATAATCATTGATTTGTTTTTCTCTTAACAGTTTTTTTCTTATAATCATTATCATCTTATTATACATAGTTATGACTATCAGTTTTAACTGACCTAATTAGCAATGAAGGATTGCTATTGTTGTTAGTTACCATCAAGTCAAATCAGACTCATGGCAGATTAGGAGGATGTAGATGAAGTCATGTATTTCTTTAGTAGTCAGCACACAATGGAGGAAGCCCTATGAGTAATATTCGTTGACCTCAAAAAACAAACAAACAAACAAGAAAGAACCAAAACCACATTGTTGCCATGTAGTTCATTCTGACACAGCTCAAGTAGCCCGATAGGACAGGGTAGAAATATCTCTGTGGGTTTCTGAGACGTCAATCCTTTTCGGGAGTAGACAGCCTCGTCTTTCTCTTGTGGAGCAGCTGGTCGTTTTGAACCGACTGTTTCTGAAGTACTACAGACGGTAATGGATTATCTGGGAGAGGAAAATACATGATTCATTTCAATAATAGGCAATGACTAGCACATATGTGTATTCATTTGTTCAACGAGTTTTTTATTAAGTGTTTAATATGGGCAACATATTCTATTGATATTTAACTTAAATGAGATATGGTCCTTGTCCTTCGGTAACTTGGATTTAGTGAGCAGAGAGAGGTGGAGGGAAAATGAGTAGGAAGAAACAGTAAGCTAACAACAAATATAAGATAACTAAATATCTGAATAGATGTCAGGAAGGAAATGAAGAAGAGGATTTGAATAAGAACAATCGGGAAGAGATTACTTTATAAAGTGCAGAATAGTGCCTCTGATGAGAGAGCGTTGGAGCTGAGATCGGAAGGACAAGAAGGAAACATTCGAGCAATGACCCGAGGAAGAATGTTCCAGGCAGATTTCTATAATTCTGAGGAGCAACCGTGCGTGGTGTAGCTGAGGGACAGCCAGGAGGGCTGGGGGAACGTAGTAGGAAGCAATGTGGAACAGACAAAGAGGAGCGAGTCAGACAGATCTTGCTAACCTTAAAGGCTATGATAAAGAGTTTGAACTTTTCAATAAAGCAAAATTATTGAAGCAGGAAGGTGGCGTAGTTAATTTATCATTTTAAAAGATCACTTTGACATCTATGTATTGACTGCATTGGCACAGAGCAGTGACAGAAGCAAGGAAATAGATTAAATGGTGTTCCAGAAGACTAGAAAAGAGATGAAGGTGTGTGTTCTAGGTAGATAACTGGGGGCAGTTACATGGGTTTAGGATATGGTTAGTGTAAGAAGGGACTGGTCCAAGATGTGAAGGAAAAGAGGATTAAGCTAGATTTCAAGTTTATGAAATTTATTGAGATGGGAAAGAATATTAAAATATAGAAAAAACTAGGAGAAGGCACAATTAAAGTTCTAGTTTGAGATGCCTATTGGATATCATAAGAACCCTGGTGACAGAATGTGTTGAGTTGGGCTACTAACCCAAAGGCCAGATGTTAGAAACTACCAACCACTCTCCAGGAGCAAGATGAAGCTTTTTACTCCTGTAGATACTTCATCTCAGAAACCCACAGGAGCAGTGCTACCCTGTCCTAGAGGGACACTAGGAATCAGAATCAATTCAATGGCAAGGAGCATTGGACATTTGAATGTCATCTGAGGAATTCAGGGAATTAGTTTCATGTTATTGAAGTGCAAGGAGTGAGTGTGGCCTGGAGGTGAAAGTAGGGAATTATCAATTTACAGAGCATAGGTTCTTAAATTTATTTGCATACCACTCTCTTTTCAGAAAGTAAATTAATCAAGCATCCCCTGGCAATGAATACCTTTTGTACTACAGCCCACAATCCAGGATAAAGTATAGGCA